>NW_024609152.1:0-15000 GCF_018296145.1 Oncorhynchus tshawytscha
CCTGGGTACAGTCATTAGTTATACTGGTTATATACCTGTTACTCCCTGGGTACAGTCCTTAGTTACACTACTGGTTATATACCTGTTACTCCCTGGGTACAGTCATTAGTTATACTGGTTATATACCTGTTACTCCCTGGGTACAGTCATTAGTTATACTACTGGTTATATACCTGTTACTCCCTGGGTACAGTCATTAGTTATACTGGTTATATACCTGTTACTCCCTGGGTACAGTCATTAGTTACACTACTGGTTATATACCTGTTACTCCCTGGGTACAGTCATTAGTTATACTGGTTATATACCTGTTACTCCCTGGGTACAGTCATTAGTTATACTACTGGTTATATACCTGTTACTCCCTGGGTACAGTCATTAGTTATACTACTCCCTGGGGTCATTAGTTACTGGTTATATACCTGTTACTCCCTGGGTCATTAGTTATACTGGTTATATACCTGTTACTCCCTGGGTACAGTCATATAGTTTAGACTGGTTATATACCTGTTACTGGTTATATACCTGGTTATATACTCCCTGGGTACAGTCATTAGTTATACTGGTTATATACCTGTATTACCTTACCTGGGTACAGTCATTAGTTATACTGGTTACCTGTTACTGTACAGTCATTAGTTATACTGGTTATACCTGTTACTCCTGGGTACAGTCATTAGTTATACTGGTTATATACCTGTTACTCCCTGGGTACAGTCATTAGTTATACTGGTTATATACCTGTTACTCCCTGGGTACAGTCATTAGTTATACTGGTTATATACCTGTTACTCCCTGGGTACAGTCATTAGTTATACTGGTTATATACCTGTTACTCCCTGGGTACAGTCATTAGTTATACTGGTTATATACCTGTTACTCCCTGGGTACAGTCATTAGTTATACTGGTTATATACCTGTTACTCCCTGGGTACAGTCATTAGTTATACTGGTTATATACCTGTTACTCCCTGGGTACAGTCATTAGTTACACTACTGGTTATATACCTGTTACTCCCTGGGTACAGTCATTAGTTATACTGGTTATATACCTGTTACTCCCTGGGTACAGTCATTAGTTATACTGGTTATATACCTGTTACTCCCTGGGTACAGTCATTAGTTACACTACTGGTTATATACCTGTTACTCCCTGGGTACAGTCCTTAGTTACACTACTGGTTATATACCTGTTACTCCCTGGGTACAGTCCTTAGTTACACTACTGGTTATATACCTGTTACTCCCTGGGTACAGTCATTAGTTACACTACTGGTTATATACCTGTTACTCCCTGGGTACTGGTTATATACCTGTTACTCCCTGGGTACAGTCATTAGTAATACTGGTTATATACCTGTTACTCCCTGGGTACAGTCACTTAGTTACACTACTGGTTATATACCTTTTACTACCCTGGGTACAGTCCTTAGTTACACTACTGGTTATATACCTGTTACTCCTGGGTACAGTCAGTTTAGTTATACTACTGGTTATATACCTGTTACTCCCTGGGTACAGTCATTAGTTACACTACTGGTTATATACCTGTTACTCCCTGGGTACAGTCATTAGTTACACTACTGGTTATATACCTGTTACTCCCTGGGTACAGTCATTAGTTATACTGGTTATATACCTGTTACTCCCTGGGTACAGTCATTAGTTATACTGGTTATATACCTGTTACTCCCTGGGTACAGTCATTAGTTATACTGGTTATATACCTGTTACTCCCTGGGTACAGTCATTAGTTATACTGGTTATAGTACCTGTTACTCCCTGGGTAAAGTCATTAGTTATACTGGTTATATACCTGTTACTCCCTGGGTACAGTCATTACTTATACTGGTTACAGTACCTGTTACTCCCTGGGTACAGTCATTAGTTGTACTGGTTATATACCTGTTACTCCCTGGGTACAGTCCTTAGTTACACTACTGGTTATATACCTGTTACTCCCTGGGTACAGTCATTACTTATACTGGTTATATACCTGTTACTCCCTGGGTACAGTCATTAGTTATACTACTGGTTATATACCTGTTACTCCCTGGGTACAGTCATTAGTTATACTGGTTAAATACCTGTTACTCCCTGGGTACAGTCATTTAGTTATACTACTGGTTATATACCTGTTACTCCCTGGGTACAGTCATTAGTTACACTACTGGTTATATACCTGTTACTCCCTGGGTATAGTCATTAGTTACACTACTGGTTATATACCTGTTACTCCCTAAGTACCGTCATTAGTTATACTGGTTATATACCTGTTACTCCCTGGGTACAGTCATTAGTTATACTGGTTATATATCTGTTACTCCTGGGTACAGTCATTAGTAATACTGGTTATATACCTGTTACTCCTGGGTACAGTCATTAGTTACACTACTGGTTATATACCTGTTACTCCCTGGGTACAGTCATTAGTTATACTGGTTATATACCTGTTACTCCCTGGGTACAGTCATTAGTTATACTGGTTATATACCAGTTACTCCCTGGGTACAGTCATTAGTTATACTGGTTATATATCTGTTACTCCCTGGGTACAGTCATTAGTAATACTGGTTATATACCTGTTACTCCCTGGGTACAGTCCTTAGTTACACTACTGGTTATATACCTGTTACTCCCTGGGTACAGTCATTAGTTATACTGGTTAAATACCTGTTACTCCCTGGGTACAGTCATTAGTTATACTGGTTATATACCTGTTACTCCCTGGGTACAGTCATTAGTTATACTACTGGTTATATACCTGTTACTCCCTGGGTACAGTCATTAGTTATACTGGTTATAGTACCTGTTACTCCCTGGGTACAGTCATTAGTTACACTACTGGTTATATACCTGTTACTCCCTGGGTACAGTCATTAGTTACACTACTGGTTATATACCTGTTACTCCCTGGGTACAGTCATTAGTTACACTACTGGTTATATACCTGTTACAGTCATTAGTTACACTACTGGTTATATACCTTTACTCCCTGGGTACAGTCCTTAGTTACACTACTGGTTATATACCTGTTACTCCCTGGGTACAGTCATTAGTTATACTACTGGTTATATACCTGTTACTCACCTGGGTACAGTCATTAGTTATACTGGTTATAGTACCTGTTACTCCCTGGGTACAGTCATTAGTTACACTACTGGTTATATACCTGTTACTCCCTGGGTACAGTCATTAGTTACACTACTGGTTATATACCTGTTACTCCCTGGGTACAGTCATTAGTTATACTGGTTATATACCTGTTACTCCCTGGGTACAGTCATTAGTTATACTGGTTATATACCTGTTACTCCCTGGGTACAGTCATTAGTTATACTGGTTATATATCTGTTACTCCCTGGGTACAGTCATTAGTAATACTGGTTATATACCTGTTACTCCCTGGGTACAGTCCTTAGTTACACTACTGGTTATATACCTGTTACTCCCTGGGTACAGTCATTAGTTATACTGGTTAAATACCTGTTACTCCCTGGGTACAGTCATTAGTTATACTGGTTATATACCTGTTACTCCCTGGGTACAGTCATTAGTTATACTACTGGTTATATACCTGTTACTCCCTGGGTACAGTCATTAGTTATACTGGTTATAGTACCTGTTACTCCCTGGGTACAGTCCTTAGTTACACTACTGGTTATATACCTGTTACTCCCTGGGTACAGTCATTAGTTAAACTACTAGTTATATACCTGTTACTCCCTGGGTACCATCATTAGTTATACTGGTTATATACCTGTTACTCCCTGGGTACAGTCATTAGTAATACTGGTTATATACCTGTTACTCCCTGGGTACAGTCCTTAGTTACACTACTGGTTATATACCTGTTACTCCCTGGGTACAGTCCTTAGTTACACTACTGGTTATATACATGTTACTCCCTGGGAACAGTCATTAGTAATACTACTGGTTATATACCTGTTACTCCCTGGGTACAGTCATTAGTTATACTGGTTATATACCTGTTACTCCCTGGGTACAGTCATTAGTTACACTACTGGTTATATACCTTTTACTCCCTGGGTACAGTCCTTAGTTACACTACTGGTTATATACCTGTTACTCCCTGGGTACAGTCATTTAGTTATACTACTGGTTATATACCTGTTACTCCCTGGGTACAGTCATTAGTTACACTACTGGTTATATACCTGTTACTCCCTGGGTACAGTCATTAGTTACACTACTGGTTATATACCTGTTACTCCCTAAGTACCGTCATTAGTTATACTGGTTATATACCTGTTACTCCCTGGGTACAGTCATTAGTTATACTGGTTATATATCTGTTACTCCCTGGGTACAGTCATTAGTAATACTGGTTATATACCTGTTACTCCCTGGGTACAGTCATTAGTTATACTGGTTATAGTACCTGTTACTCCCTGGGTAAAGTCATTAGTTATACTGGTTATATACCTGTTACTCCCTGGGTACAGTCATTACTTATACTGGTTACAGTACCTGTTACTCCCTGGGTACAGTCATTAGTTGTACTGGTTATATACCTGTTACTCCCTGGGTACAGTCCTTAGTTATACTACTGGTTATATACCTGTTACTCCCTGGGTACAGTCATTAGTAATACTACTGGTTATATACCTGTTACTCCCTGGGTACAGTCATTAGTTATACTACTGGTTATATACCTGTTACTCCCTGGGTACAGTCATTTAGTTATACTACTGGTTATATACCTGTTACTCCCTGGGTACAGTCATTAGTTACACTACTGGTTATATACCTGTTACTCCCTGGGTACAGTCCTTAGTTACACTACTGGTTATATACCTGTTACTCCCTAAGTACCGTCATTAGTTATACTGGTTATATACCTGTTACTCCTGGGTACAGTCATTAGTTATACTGGTTATATATCTGTTACTCCCTGGGTACAGTCATTAGTAATACTGGTTATATACCTGTTACTCCTGGGTACAGTCATTAGTTATACTACTGGTTATATACCTGTTACTCCCTGGGTACAGTCATTAGTTATACTGGTTATAGTACCTGTTACTCCCTGGGTACAGTCATTAGTTACACTACTGGTTATATACCTGTTACTCCCTGGGTACAGTCATTCGTTATAGTGGTTATATACATGTTACTCCCTGGGTACAGTCATTAGTTATACTACTGGTTATATACCTGTTACTCCCTGGGTACAGTCATTACTTATATTGGTTATATACCTGTTACTCCCTGGTTACAGTCCTTAGTTACACTACTGGTTATATACCTGTTACTCCCTGGGTACAGTACTTAGTTACACTACCTGTTATATACCTGTTACTCCCTGGGTACAGTCATTAGTTATACTACTAGTTATATACCTGTTACTCCCTGGGTACCATCATTAGTTATACTGGTTATAGTACCTGTTACTCCCTGGGTACAGTCATTAGTTACACTACTGGTTATATACATGTTACTCCCTGAGTACAGTCATTAGTAATACTACTGGTTATATACCTGTTACTCCCTGGGTACAGTCATTAGTTATACTGGTTATAGTACCTGTTACTCCCTGGGTACAGTCATTAGTTACACTACTGGTTATATACCTGTTACTCCCTGGGTACAGTCATTCGTTATAGTGGTTATATACATGTTCCCTGGGTACAGTCATTAGTTATACTACTGGTTATATACCTGTTACTCCCTGGGTACAGTCATTAGTTACACTACTGGTTATATACCTGTTACTCCCTGGGTACAGTCATTAGTTACACTACTGGTTATATACCTGTTACTCCCTGGGTACAGTCATTAGTTATACTGGTTAAATACCTGTTACTCCCTGGGTACAGTCATTTAGTTATATACTGGTTATATACCTGTTACTCCCTGGGTACAGTCATTAGTTACACTACTGGTTATATACCTGTTACTCCCTGGGTACAGTCATTAGTTACACTGGTTATATACCTGTTACTCCCTAAGTACAGTCATTAGTTATACTGGTTATATACCTGTTACTCCCTGGGTACAGTCATTAGTTATACTGGTTATATATCTGTTACTCCCTGGGTACAGTCATTAGTAATACTGGTTATATACCTGTTACTCCCTGGGTACAGTCATTAGTTACACTACTGGTTATATACCTGTTACTCCCTGGGTACAGTCATTAGTTATACTGGTTATATACCTGTTACTCCCTGGGTACAGTCATTAGTTATACTGGTTATATACCAGTTACTCCCTGGTACAGTCATTAGTTATACTGGTTATATATCTGTTACTCCCTGGGTACAGTCAGTAATCATTAGTTACTCCCTGGGTACAGTCCTTAGTTACACTACTGGTTATATACCTGTTACTCCCTGGGTACAGTCATTAGTTATACTGGTTAAATACCTGTTACTCCCTGGGTACAGTCATTAGTTATACTGGTTATATACCTGTTACTCCCTGGGTACAGTCATTAGTTATACTACTGGTTATATACCTGTTACTCCCTGGGTACAGTCATTAGTTATACTGGTTATAGTACCTGTTACTCCCTGGGTACAGTCCTTAGTTACACTACTGGTTATATACCTGTTACTCCCTGGGTACAGTCATTAGTTAAACTACTAGTTATATACCTGTTACTCCCTGGGTACCATCATTAGTTATACTGGTTATATACCTGTTACTCCCTGGGTACAGTCATTAGTTACACTACTGGTTATATACCTTTTACTCCCTGGGTACAGTCCTTAGTTACACTACTGGTTATATACCTGTTACTCCCTGGGTACAGTCATTAGTTATACTGGTTATATACCAGTTACTCCCTGGGTACAGTCATTAGTTATACTGGTTATATATCTGTTACTCCCTGGGTACAGTCATTAGTAATACTGGTTATATACCTGTTACTCCCTGGGTACAGTCCTTAGTTACACTACTGGTTATATACCTGTTACTCCCTGGGTACAGTCATTAGTTATACTGGTTAAATACCTGTTACTCCTGGGTACAGTCATTAGTTATACTGGTTATATACCTGTTACTCCCTGGGTACAGTCATTAGTTATACTACTGGTTATATACCTGTTACTCCCTGGGTACAGTCATTAGTTATACTGGTTATAGTACCTGTTACTCCCTGGGTACAGTCCTTAGTTACACTACTGGTTATATACCTGTTACTCCCTGGGTACAGTCATTAGTTAAACTACTAGTTATATACCTGTTACTCCCTGGGTACCATCATTAGTTATACTGGTTATATACCTGTTACTCCCTGGGTACAGTCATTAGTAATACTGGTTATATACCTGTTACTCCTGGGTACAGTCCTTAGTTACACTACTGGTTATATACCTGTTACTCCCTGGGTACAGTCCTTAGTTACACTACTGGTTATATACATGTTACTCCCTGGGAACAGTCATTAGTAATACTACTGGTTATATACCTGTTACTCCCTGGGTACAGTCATTAGTTATACTGGTTATATACCTGTTACTCCCTGGGTACAGTCATTAGTTACACTACTGGTTATATACCTTTACTCCCTGGGTACAGTCCTTAGTTACACAACTGGTTATATACCTGTTACTCCCTGGGTACAGTCATTTAGTTATACTACTGGTTATATACCTGTTACTCCCTGGGTACAGTCATTAGTTACACTACTGGTTATATACCTGTTACTCCCTGGGTACAGTCATTAGTTACACTACTGGTTATATACCTGTTACTCCCTAAGTACCGTCATTAGTTATACTGGTTATATACCTGTTACTCCCTGGGTACAGTCATTAGTTATACTGGTTATATATCTGTTACTCCCTGGGTACAGTCATTAGTAATACTGGTTATATACCTGTTACTCCCTGGGTACAGTCATTAGTTATACTGGTTATAGTACCTGTTACTCCCTGGGTAAAGTCATTAGTTATACTGGTTATATACCTGTTACTCCCTGGGTACAGTCATTACTTATACTGGTTACAGTACCTGTTACTCCCTGGGTACAGTCATTAGTTGTACTGGTTATATACCTGTTACTCCCTGGGTACAGTCATTAGTTATACTACTGGTTATATACCTGTTACTCCCTGGGTACAGTCATTAGTTATACTACTGGTTATATACCTGTTACTCCCTGGGTACAGTCATTAGTTATACTGGTTAAATACCTGTTACTCCCTGGGTACAGTCATTTAGTTATACTACTGGTTATATACCTGTTACTCCCTGGGTACAGTCATTAGTTACACTACTGGTTATATACCTGTTACTCCCTGGGTACAGTCATTAGTTACACTACTGGTTATATACCTGTTACTCCCTAAGTACCGTCATTAGTTATACTGGTTATATACCTGTTACTCCCTGGGTACAGTCATTAGTTATACTGGTTATATATCTGTTACTCCCTGGGTACAGTCATTAGTAATACTGGTTATATACCTGTTACTCCCTGGGTACAGTCATTAGTTATACTACTGGTTATATACCTGTTACTCCCTGGGTACAGTCATTAGTTATACTGGTTATAGTACCTGTTACTCCCTGGGTACAGTCATTAGTTACACTACTGGTTATATACCTGTTACTCCCTGGGTACAGTCATTCGTTATAGTGGTTATATACATGTTACTCCCTGGGTACAGTCATTAGTTATACTACTGGTTATATACCTGTTACTCCCTGGGTACAGTCATTACTTATATTGGTTATATACCTGTTACTCCCTGGGTACAGTCCTTAGTTACACTACTGGTTATATACCTGTTACTCCTGGGTACAGTCCTTAGTTACACTACTGGTTATATACCTGTTACTCCCTGGGTACAGTCATTAGTTATACTACTAGTTATATACCTGTTACTCCCTGGGTACCATCATTAGTTATACTGGTTATAGTACCTGTTACTCCCTGGGTACAGTCATTAGTTACACTACTGGTTATATACATGTTACTCCCTGAGTACAGTCATTAGTAATACTACTGGTTATATACCTGTTACTCCCTGGGTACAGTCATTAGTTATACTGGTTATAGTACCTGTTACTCCCTGGGTACAGTCATTAGTTACACTACTGGTTATATACCTGTTACTCCCTGGGTACAGTCATTCGTTATAGTGGTTATATACATGTTACTCCCTGGGTACAGTCATTAGTTATACTACTGGTTATATACCTGTTACTCCCTAAGTACCGTCATTAGTTATACTGGTTATAAACCTGTTACTCCCTGGGTACAGTCATTAGTTATACTGGTTATATATCTGTTACTCCCTGGGTACAGTCATTAGTAATACTGGTTATATACCTGTTACTCCCTGGGTACAGTCATTAGTTATACTACTGGTTATATACCTGTTACTCCTGGGTACAGTCATTAGTTATACTGGTTATAGTACCTGTTACTCCCTGGGTACAGTCATTAGTTACACTACTGGTTATATACCTGTTACTCCCTGGGTACAGTCATTCGTTATAGTGGTTATATACATGTTACTCCCTGGGTACAGTCATTCGTTATACTGGTTATATACCTGTTACTCCCTGGGTACAGTCATTAGTTACACTACTGGTTATATACCTGTTACTCCCTGGGTACAGTCATTAGTTACACTACTGGTTATATACCTGTTACTCCCTGGGTACAGTCATTAGTAATACTGGTTATATACCTGTTACTCCCTGGGTACAGTCATTAGTTACACTACTGGTTATATACCTGTTACTCCCTGGGTACAGTCCTTAGTTACACTACTGGTTATATACCTGTTACTCCCTGGGTACAGTCCTTAGTTACACTACTGGTTATATACCTGTTACTCCCTGGGTACAGTCCTTAGTTACACTACTGGTTATATACCTGTTACTCCCTGGGTACAGTCATTAGTTATACTACTGGTTATATACCTGTTACTCCCTGGGTACAGTCATTAGTTATACTGGTTATATACCTGTTACTCCCTGGGTACAGTCATTAGTTATACTGGTTATATACCTGTTACTCCCTGGGTACAGTCATTAGTTACACTACTGGTTATATACCTGTTACTCCCTGGGTACAGTCCTTAGTTACACTACTGGTTATAGTACCTGTTACTCCCTGGGTACAGTCATTAGTTATACTGGTTATATACATGTTACTCCCTGGGTACAGTCATTAGTTATACTACTGGTTATATACCTGTTACTCCCTGGGTACAGTCATTAGTTATACTGGTTATATACCTGTTACTCCTGGGTACAGTCATTAGTTATACTGGTTATATACTGGTTATATATACTGTTACTCCCTGGGTACAGTCATTAGTTATACTGGTTATAGTACCTGTTACTCCCTGGGTAAAGTCATTAGTTATACTGGTTATATACCTGTTACTCCTGGGTACACTTATACTGGTTTACCTCCTGGGTACAGTCATTAGTTATACTGGTTATATACCTGTTACTCCCTGGGTACAGTCATTAGTTATACTGGTTATATACCTGTTACTCCCTGGGTACAGTCATTAGTTATACTGGTTATATACCTGTTACTCCCTGGGTACAGTCATTAGTTATACTGGTTATAGTACCTGTTACTCCCTGGGTAAAAGTCATTACTTATACTGGTTATATACCTGTTACTCCCTGGGTACAGTCATTGGTTACACTACTGGTTATATACCTGTTACTCCCTGGGTACAGTCATTAGTTACACTACTGGTTATATACCTGTTACTCCCTAAGTACCGTCATTAGTTATACTGGTTATATACCTGTTACTCCCTGGGTACAGTCATTAGTTATACTGGTTATATATCTGTTACTCCCTGGGTACAGTCATTAGTAATACTGGTTATATACCTGTTACTCCCTGGGTACAGTCATTAGTTATACTACTGGTTATATACCTGTTACTCCCTGGGTACAGTCATTAGTTATACTGGTTATAGTACCTGTTACTCCCTGGGTACAGTCATTAGTTACACTACTGGTTATATACCTGTTACTCCCTGGGTACAGTCATTCGTTATAGTGGTTATATACATGTTACTCCCTGGGTACAGTCATTAGTTATACTACTGGTTATATACCTGTTACTCCCTGGGTACAGTCATTAGTTACACTACTGGTTATATACCTGTTACTCCCTGGGTACAGTCCTTAGTTACACTACTGGTTATATACCTGTTACTCCCTGGGTACAGTCCTTAGTTACACTACTGGTTATATACCTGTTACTCCCTGGGTACAGTCATTAGTTATACTACTGGTTATATACCTGTTACTCACCTGGGTACAGTCATTAGTTATACTGGTTATAGTACCTGTTACTCCCTGGGTACTGTCATTAGTTACACTACTGGTTATATACCTGTTACTCCCTGGGTACAGTCATTAGTACAGTCCTGTTACTCCCTGGGTACAGTCATTAGTTATACTGGTTATATACCTGTTACTCCCTGGGTACAGTCATTAGTTACACTACTGGTTATATACCTGTTACTCCCTGGGTACAGTCATTCGTTATAGTGGTTATATACATGTTACTCCCTGGGTACAGTCATTAGTTATACTACTGGTTATATACCTGTTACTCCCTGGGTACAGTCCTTAGTTACACTACTGGTTATATACCTGTTACTCCCTGGGTACAGTCATTAGTTATACTGGTTATATACCTGTTACTCCCTGGGTACAGTCATTAGTAATACTGGTTATATACCTGTTACTCCCTGGGTACAGTCATTAGTTATACTACTGGTTATATACCTGTTACTCCCTGGGTACAGTCATTAGTTATACTGGTTATAGTACCTGTTACTCCCTGGGTACAGTCATTAGTTACACTACTGGTTATATACCTGTTACTCCCTGGGTACAGTCATTCGTTAGAGTGGTTATATACATGTTACTCCCTGGGTACAGTCATTCGTTATACTGGTTATATACCTGTTACTCCCTGGGTACAGTCATTAGTTACACTACTGGTTATATACCTGTTACTCCCTGGGTACAGTCATTAGTTACACTACTGGTTATATACCTGTTACTCCCTGGGTACAGTCATTAGTAATACTGGTTATAGTACCTGTTACTCCCTGGGTACAGTCATTAGTTACACTACTGGTTATATACCTGTTACTCCCTGGGTACAGTCATTACTTATACTGGTTATATACCTGTTACTCCCTGGGTACAGTCCTTAGTTACACTACTGGTTATATACCTGTTACTCCCTGGGTACAGTCCTTAGTTACACTACTGGTTATATACCTGTTACTCCCTGGGTACAGTCATTAGTTATACTACTAGTTATATACCTGTTACTCCCTGGGTACCATCATTAGTTATACTGGTTATATACCTGTTACTCCCTGGGTACAGTCATTAGTAATACTGGTTATATACCTGTTACTCCCTGGGTGCAGTCCTTAGTTACACTACTGGTTATATACCTGTTACTCCCTGGGTACAGTCCTTAGTTACACTACTGGTTATATACCTGTTACTCCCTGGGTACAGTCATTCGTTATAGTGGTTATATACATGTTACTCCCTGGGTACAGTCATTAGTTATACTACTGGTTATATACCTGTTACTCCCTGGGTACAGTCATTAGTTATACTGGTTATATACCTGTTACTCCCTGGGTACAGTCATTTAGTTATACTACTGGTTATATACCTGTTACTCCCTGGGTACAGTCATTAGTTACACTTCTGGTTATATACCTGTTACTCCCTGGGTACAGTCATTAGTTACACTACTGGTTATATACCTGTTACTCCCTGGGTACCGTCATTAGTTATACTGGTTATATACCTGTTACTCCCTGGGTACAGTCATTAGTTATACTGGTTATATACCTGTTACTCCCTGGGTACAGTCATTAGTAATACTACTGGTTATATACCTGTTACTCCCTGGGTACAGTCCTTAGTTACACTACTGGTTATATACCTGTTACTCCCTGGGTACAGTCATTAGTTATACTGGTTATAGTACCTGTTACTCCCTGGGTACAGTCATTAGTTACACTACTGGTTATATACATGTTACTCCCTGGGTACAGTCATTAGTTATACTACTATTTATATACCTGTTACTCCCTGGGTACAGTCATTAGTTATACTACTGGTTATATACCTGTTACTCCCTGGGTACAGTCATTAGTAATACTACTGGTTATATACCTGTTACTCCCTGGGTACAGTCATTAGTTATACTGGTTATAGTACCTGTTACTCCCTGGGTACAGTCATTTCTTACTCAGGAAAAACCATATATATCTCTTTCTCTCCCTCCCTCTTTTCCTCTCTCCTTTCCCCCTCTCTTTCAAATGTTGATTTGATTTGATATCTACATCGGCTAACTTCTCAAGGCCCTCTCCAGCCTCTCCTGTTGCCCCTGTGTCAATGCTGTCTGGCTTTCTGGCTGCCCTGCTAACACTGTGTCATCCTCAGGTCCCCTTCCGGCCCCTGGCCCATCACACTCCACTGGGCCCCGCCTGGCCCGCCTCTCATCTCCCCTAACACAGCCTGACACTGAGCTTTGAAGCTGGGGAGGCGGTGTGGACCGGGCCCGGCCCAACAATAGCAACCTGATCCTCAGCTGACGCACGCTAACCCGGCCACGGATGATGGACAAAGGAAGGGGAGAGAAGGAGAGGAGGAGAGGAGGAGGAGCCCCCTTGGGGTGCTGTCCTGCCTCTCACTGTTTGTTGAGGAGCTCTGTACATATAACATGAGAAAAGGCATGCAGTTTCTGTTGTAGAGAAGACGAACGGAAAGAGAGGGGTGGGTGAGGGAGGGAGAGGGGTGAGGGGGGAGAGAAAGGGTGTCTCAGCAGTGTCTAAAGTAGTGCACTACATAGGGAATAGGGTGCCATTTCAGACTGGCCATTTCTCTGAACGGTGAAGCAGCATCATGCTGTGGGGATGTTTTTCAGAGGCAGGGACTGGGAGACTAGTGAGGATCGAGGGAAAGATGATCAGAGATATCCACCAACCCCATGGTGAAGCAGCATCATGCTGTGGGGGTGTTTTTCAGAGGCAGGGACTGAAAGACTAGTGAGGATCGAGGGAAAGATGATCAGAGATATCCACCAACCCCATGGTGAAGCAGCATCATGCTGTGGGGGTGTTTATCAGAGGCAGGGACTGAAATACTAGTGAGGATCGAGGGAAAGATTATCAGAGATATCCACCAACCCCATGGTGAAGCAGCATCATGCTGTGGGGGTGTTTTTCAGAGGCAGGGACTGAAAGACTAGTGAGGATCGAGGGAAAGATGATCAGAGATATCCACCAACCCCATGGTGAAGCAGCATCATGCTGTGGGGGTGTTTATCAGAGGCAGGGACTGAAAGACTAGTGAGGATCGAGGGAAAAATGATCAGAGAGATCCTTGATGAAAACCTACTCCAGAGCGCCGAGGACCTCAGTCTGGGGCGAACGTTCACCTTCCAACAAGGCAATGACCCTAACAGCCAAGACAATGCGGAGTGGATTCCGGACAAGTCTCTGAATGTCCTTGAGTGGCCCAGCCAGAGCCCGGACTTGAACCCGATCTAACATCTCTGGAGAGACCTGAAAATAGCTGTGCAGCGACGCTCCCCATCCTCCTGACAGAGGTTGAGAGGATCTGCAGAGAAGAATGGGAGAAACTCCCCAAATACAGGTGTGCCAAGCTCTGTCATGTTGGATGGGGAGTGTCGCTGCACAGCTAATTTCAGGTCTCTCCAGAGATGTTAGCTGTAATCACTGGCAAAGGTGCTTCAACAAAGTACTGAGTAAAGGGTCTGAATACTTATATAAATGTGATAGTTCCACTCTTGGCATTCTCTCACCCAGCTTCATGGGGAAGTCACCTGGAATGCATTTCAATAAACAGTTGTGCCTTGTTAAAAGTTAATTTGTGGAATTTGTTTCCTTGTTAATGTGTTTTAGCCAATCAGCTGTGTTGTGACAAGGTAGGGGTGGTATACAGAAGACAGCCTTATTTGGTAAAAGACCAAGT
>NW_024609152.1:20000-30000 GCF_018296145.1 Oncorhynchus tshawytscha
ACTGAACAACATCACCCAGTAGTGCTGTTACTACCTCTACACTACTGAACAACATCACCCAATAGTGCTGCTTCTACCTCTACACTACTCAACATCACCCAGTAGTGCTGTTACTACCTCTACACTACTCAACATCACCCAGTAGTGCTGTTACCACCTCTACACTACTGAACAACATCACCCAGTAGTGCTGCTTCTACCTCTACACTACTGAACAACATCACCCAGTAGTGCTGCTTCTACCTCTACACTACTGAACAACATCACCCAGTAGTGCTGTTACTACCTCTACACTACTGAACAACATCACCCAGTAGTGCTGTTACTACCTCTACACTACTGAGAACATCACCCAGTAGTGCTGTTACTACCTCTACACTACTGAACAACATCACCCAGTAGTGCTGCTTCTACCTCTACACTACTGAACAACATCACCCAATAGTGCTGCTTCTACCTCTACACACTGACAACATCACCCAGTAGTGCTGTTACTACCTCTACACTACTCAACATCACCCAGTAGTGCTGCTACTACCTCTATACTACTGAGAACATCACCCAGTAGTGCTGTTACTACCTCTACACTACTCAACATCACCCAGTAGTGCTGCTACTACCTCTACACTACTGAGAACATCACCCAGTAGTGCTGCTACTACCTCTACACTACTGAACAACACCCAGTAGTGCTGTTACTACCTCTACACTACTGAGAACATCACCCAGTAGTGCTGTTACTACCTCTACACTACTGAACAACATCACCCAGTATTGCTGTTACTACCTCTACACTACTGAGAACATCACCCAGTCGTGCTGTTACTACCTCTACACTACTGAGAACATCACCCAGTAGTGCTGTTACTACCTCTACACTACTCAACATCACCCAGTAGTGCTGTTACTACCTCTACACTACTGAACAACATCACCCAGTAGTGCTGCTACTACCTCTACACTACTGAACATCACCCAGTAGTGCTGCTACTACCTCTACACTACTGAACATCACCCAGTAGTGCTGCTTCTACCTCTACACTACTGAACAACATCACCCAGTAGTGCTGTTACTACCTCTACACTACTGAACATCACCCAGTAGTGCTGCTTCTACCTCTACACTACTGAACATCACCCAGTAGTGCTGTTACTACCTCTACACTACTGAACAACATCACCCAGTAGTGCTGCTTCTACCTCTACACTACTGAACAACATCACCCAGTAGTGCTGTTACTACCTCTACACTACTGAACAACATCACCCAGTAGTGCTGCTTCTACCTCTACACTACTGAACAACATCACCCAGTAGTGCTGTTACTACCTCTACACTACTGAACAACATCACCCAGTAGTGCTGTTACTACCTCTACACTACTGAGAACATCACCCAGTAGTGCTGTTACTACCTCTACACTACTGAACATCACCCAGTAGTGCTGTTACTACCTCTACACTACTGAACAACATCACCCAGTAGTGCTGCTTCTACCTCTACACTACTGAACAACATCACCCAGTAGTGCTGTTACTACCTCTACACTACTGAACAACATCACCCAGTAGTGCTGTTACTACCTCTACACTACTGAACAACATCACCCAGTAGTGCTGCTTCTACCTCTACACTACTGAACAACATCACCCAGTAGTGCTGCTTCTACCTCTACACTACTGAACAACATCACCCAGTAGTGCTGTTACTACCTCTACACTACTGAGAACATCACCCAGTAGTGCTGTTACTACCTCTACACTACTGAACAACATCACCCAGTAGTGCTGCTTCTACCTCTACACTACTGAACAACATCACCCAATAGTGCTGTTTCTACCTCTACACTACTCAACATCACCCAGTAGTGCTGCTTCTACCTCTACACTACTGAACAACATCACCCAGTAGTGCTGCTTCTACCTCTACTGTTACTCCCCAGATTATGTGTTGTTGTTTGTGTATTTGCACAGTGCTGTATATTTCAGGAAATGGCTTCCTGAAATCCCTCTAACTACTGCAGCTGATTGGTCGACTCACCCAGGGCTATTTGGAGAGCTGCCCCGCCTCCTCGTCAAGACACAGCTGTCTCCAATTACCCATTCCTTCAGAAGCTATATAAAAGCCAGTGTTCTGTTGAGGAGATCATTTCTTTTTGTAGAGGATTTTGCTGGAGGTAGATTTGCTAGAGAGATTTGCTGGGAGGTCATTGTAGAGATTTTGCTAGAGGTTGATTTTGCTTGGAGTTCATTGCTGAGAGTTGGTATGTTTTGTGAGTTTGTTGCTCAGACTTATTTGATGTCCTTTGTTTCTTAGTTTGTTTGTGAAATTGTTTAATATTCTGTTTCATTTGTTCCCAGGGGGGAAGGGGAAGGCACCTAGGGAGTGCTTAGGCAAGAGGCCCGCGGGCATACATATACCCGTAGCATATTCGCTGTCTAGGCACACTAGGTAAAACCTGTGGACCACCCTTGTATTTTGGTTAGGGCACCAGGTGGTGCTAAATTAGGTAAGTAGTGGGTAGGCAGGTAAGATAGGAGAGGGGGGGCTTTGAGATTAACTTTCTTTGCTTTGGTTCCATCACCCAGTAGTTTTCCCCATATTACCGTGTAAAGGAATAAAGTCCTTGTAAACGGTACCACATTCTGCTTGTTGTCATTTTTACTCGCACCTACAGTCCATACCTTTTTCGCTTCACAGAGAGTTTAGTTGTAGCAGGGTGTTGCGTTCCCTCTTCATAGAGGCGTGCGGAACACTACACGACTGAACAACATCACCCAGTAGTGCTGTTACTACCTCTACACTACTGAACAACATCACCCAATAGTGCTGCTTCTACCTCTACACTACTCAACATCACCCAGTAGTGCTGTTACTACCTCTACACTACTGAGAACATCACCCAGTCGTGCTGTTACTACCTCTACACTACTGAGAACATCACCCAGTAGTGCTGTTACTACCTCTACACTACTCAACATCACCCAGTAGTGCTGTTACCACCTCTACACTACTGAACAACATCACCCAGTAGTGCTGCTTCTACCTCTACACTACTGAACAACATCACCCAGTAGTGCTGCTTCTACCTCTACACTACTGAACAACATCACCCAGTAGTGCTGTTACTACCTCTACACTACTGAACAACATCACCCAGTAGTGCTGTTACTACCTCTACACTACTGAGAACATCACCCAGTAGTGCTGTTACTACCTCTACACTACTGAGAACATCACCCAGTAGTGCTGTTACTACCTCTACACTACTGAACAACATCACCCAGTAGTGCTGCTTCTACCTCTACACTACTGAACAACATCACCCAATAGTGCTGCTTCTACCTCTATACTACTGAGAACATCACCCAGTAGTGTTGTTACTACCTCTACACTACTGAACAACATCACCCAGTAGTGCTGCTTCGACCTCTACACTACTGAACAACATCACCCAGTAGTGCTGCTTCTACCTCTACACTACTGAACAACATCACCCAGTAGTGCTGCTTCTACCTCTACACTACTGAAGAACATCACCCAGTAGTGCTGTTACTACCTCTACACTACTGAGAACATCACCCAGTAGTGCTGCTTCTACCTCTACACTACTGAACAACATCACCCAGTAGTGCTGCTTCTACCTCTACACTACTGAACAACATCACCCAGTAGTGCTGTTACTACCTCTACACTACTGAACAACATCACCCAGTAGTGCTGCTTCTACCTCTACACTACTGAACACATCACCCAGTAGTGCTGCTTCTACCTCTACACTACTGAACAACATCACCCAGTAGTGCTGTTACTACCTCTACACTACTGAACATCACCCAGTAGTGCTGCTTCTACCTCTACACTACTGAACAACATCACCCAGTAGTGCTGTTACTACCTCTACACTACTGAACAACATCACCCAGTAGTGCTGCTTCTACCTCTACACTACTGAACAACATCACCCAGTAGTGCTGTTACTACCTCTACACTACTGAACAACATCACCCAGTAGTGCTGCTTCTACCTCTATACTACTGAACAACATCACCCAGTAGTGCTGTTACTACCTCTACACTACTGAACAACATCACCCAGTAGTGCTGTTACTACCTCTACACTACTGAACAACATCACCCAATAGTGCTGCTTCTACCTCTATACTACTGAGAACATCACCCAGTAGTGTTGTTACTACCTCTACACTACTGAACAACATCACCCAGTAGTGCTGCTTCGACCTCTACACTACTGAACAACATCACCCAATAGTGCTGCTTCTACCTCTACACTACTCAACATCACCCAGTAGTGCTGTTACTACCTCTACACTACTCAACATCACCCAGTAGTGCTGCTACTACCTCTACACTACTGATAACATCACCCAGTAGTGCTGTTACTACCTCTACACTATTCAACATCACCCAGTAGTGCTGCTACTACCTCTACACTACTGAGAACATCACCCAGTAGTGCTGCTACTACCTCTACACTACTGAACAAAACCCAGTAGTGCTGTTACTACCTCTACACTACTGAGAACATCACCCAGTAGTGCTGCTACTACCTCTACACTACTGAACAAAACCCAGTAGTGCTGTTACTACCTCTAGACTACTGAGAACATCACCCTGTAGTGCTGTTACTACCTCTACACTACTGAATAACATCACCCAGTAGTGCTGTTACTACCTCTACACTACTGAACAACATCACCCAGTAGTGCTGCTTCTACCTCTACACTACTGAACAACATCACCCAATAGTGCTGCTTCTACCTCTAAACCACTCAACATCACCCAGTAGTGCTGTTACTACCTCTACACGACTCAACGTCACCCAGTAGTGCTGCTACTACCTCTACACTACTGAGAACATCACCCAGTAGTGCTGTTACTACCTCTACACTACTGAACAACATCACCCAGTAGTGCTGCTTCTACCTCTCCACTACTGAACAACATCACCCAGTAGTGCTGCTTCTACCTCTACACTACTGAACAACATCACCCAGTAGTGCTGCTACTACCTCTACACTACTGAGAACATCACCCAGTAGTGCTGCTACTACCTCTACACTACTGAACATCACCCAGTAGTGCTGTTACTACCTCTAGACTACTGAGAACATCACCCAGTAGTGCTGTTACTACCTCTACACTACTGAACAACATCACCCAGTAGTGCTGTTACTACCTCTACACTACTGAGAACATCACCCAGTAGTGCTGTTACTACCTCTACACTACTGAGAACATCACCCAGTAGTGCTGTTACTACCTCTACACTACTGAACAACATCACCCAGTAGTGCTGCTTCTACCTCTACACTACTGAACAACATCACCCAGTAGTGCTGCTTCTACCTCTACACTACTGAACAACATCACCCAGTAGTGCTGTTACTACCTCTACACTACTCAACATCACCCAGTAGTGCTGCTACTACCTCTACACTACTGAGAACATCACCCAGTAGTGCTGCTACTACCTCTACACTACTGAACAACACCCAGTAGTGCTGTTACTACCTCTACACTACTGAACAACATCACCCAGTAGTGCTGCTTCTACCTCTACACTACTGAACAACATCACCCAGTAGTGCTGCTACTACCTCTACACTACAGAGAACATCACCCAGTAGTGCTGTTACTACCTCTACACTACTGAACAACATCACCCAGTAGTGCTGCTTCTACCTCTACATTACAGAGAACATCACCCAGTAGTGCTGTTACTACCTCTACACTACTGAACAACATCACCCAGTACTGCTGCTTCTACCTCTACACTACTGAACAACATCACCCAGTAGTGCTGTTACTACCTCTACACTACTGAACAACATAACTCAGTAGTGCTGCTTCTACCTCTACACTACTGAACAACATCACCCAGTAGTGCTGTTACTACCTCTACACTACTGAACAACATCACCCAGTAGTGCTGCTTCTACCTCTACACTACAGAGAACATCACCCAGTAGTGCTGTTACTACCTCTACACTACTGAACAACATCACCCAGTACTGCTGCTTCTACCTCTACACTACTGAACAACATCACCCAGTAGTGCTGTTACTACCTCTACACTACTGAACAACATAACCCAGTAGTGCTGCTTCTACCTCTACACTACTGAACAACATCACCCATTAGTGCTGTTACTACCTCTACACTACTGAACAACATCACCCAGTAGTGCTGCTTCTACCTCTACACTACTGAACAACATCACCCAGTAGTGCTGTTACTACCTCTACACTACTGAACAACATCACCCAGTAGTGCTGCTTCTACCTCTACACTACTGAACAACATCACCCAGTAGTGCTGTTACTACCTCTACATTACTGAGAACATCACCCAGTAGTGCTGTTACTACCTCTACACTGCTGAACATCACCCAGTAGTGCTGTTACTACCTCTACACTACTGAACAACACCCAGTAGTACTGTTACTACCTATACACTACTGAACAACATCACCCAGTAGTGCTGTTACTACCTCTACACTACTGAACAACACCCAGTAATGCTGTTACTACCTCTACACTACTGAAAAACATCACCCAGTAGTGCTGTTACTACCTCTACACTACTGAACATCACCCAGTAGTGCTGTTACTACCTCTATACTACTGAACAACATCACCCAGTAGTGCTGCTTCCACCTCTCTGAACAACATCACCCAGTAGTGCCTCTCTCTCTCTCTCTCTCTCTCTCTCTCTCTCTCTCATTCCTCTCTCACTCAGTACGTTTGACTCACAGAGTGCTGTGTGCTGTTGACAGATTATTCCTTCTAAGGTTTTCAACCCCATGTATGTTACATCAGATATTATTATATGATTATACATGTATTATTCACTCTTCAGGGTTCTGTTGTGTTGACAACAGGCTTCTAGCTGCTCTGTCTGAAGGTCAGGGTTATAGCGGGTCTTTCTGAAGGTCAGGCTTCTAGCTGCTCTATCTGAAGGTCAGGGTTCTAGCTGCTCTGTCTGAAGGTCAGGGTTCTAGCGGGTCTTTCTGAAGGTCAGGGTTCTAGCGGGTCTTTCTGAAGGCCAGGGTTCTAGCGGGTCTGTCTGAAGGTCAGGGTTCTAGCGGGTCTTTCTGAAGATCAGGCTTCTAGCTGCTCTGTCTGAAGGTCAGGGTTCTAGCGGGTCTTTCTGAAGGTCAGGCTTCTAGCTGCTCTGTCTGAAGGTCAGGGTTCTAGCGGGTCTGTCTGAAGGTCAGGCTTCTAGCTGCTCTGTCTGAAAGCCAGGGTTATAGCGGGTCTGTCTGAACGTCAGGGTTCAAGTGGGTCTGTCTGAAGGTCAGGGTTCTAGCTATTCTGTCTGAAGGTCAGGGTTCTAGCGGGTCTTTCTGAAGGTCAGGCTTCTAGCTGCTCTGTCTGAAGGTCAGGGTTCTAGCGGGTCTGTCTGAAGGTCAGGCTTCTAGCTGCTCTGTCTGAAAGTCAGGGTTATAGCGGGTCTGTCTGAAGGTCAGGGTTCTAGTGGGTCTGTCTGAAGGTCAGGGTTCTAGCTGTTCTGTCTGAAGGTCAGGGTTCTAGCGGGTCTTCTGAAGGTCAGGCTTCTAGCTGCTCTGTCTGAAGGTCAGGGTTCTAGCGGGTCTGTCTGAAGGTCAGGGTTCTAGTGGGTCTGTCTGAAGGTCAGGGTTCTAGCTGTCTGTCTGAAGGTCAGGGTTCTAGCAGGACTGTCTGAAGGTCAGGGTTCTAGCTGCTCTGTCTGAAGGTCAGGGTTCTAGCTGCTCTGTCTGAAGGTCAGGGTTCTAGCTGCTCCATCTGAAGGTCAGGGATTCTAGCTGCTCTGTCTGAAGGTCAGGGTTCTAGCTGGTCTGTCTGAAGGTCAGGGTTCTAGCAGGTCTTTCTGAAGGTCATGGTTCTAGCGGGTCTTTCTGAAGGTCAGGCTTCTAGCTGCTCTGTCTGAAGGTCAGGGTTCTAGCGGGTCTTTCTGAAGGTCAGGTTCTAGCTGCTCTATCTGAAGGTCAGGGTTCTAGCTGCTCTGTCTGAAGGTCAGGGTTCTAGCGGGTCTTTCTGAAGGTCAGGCTTCTAGCTGCTCTGTCTGAAGGTCAGGGTTCTAGCTGGTCTGTTCTGAAGGTCAGGTTCTAGCTGCTCTGTCTGAAGGTCAGGTTCTAGCTGCTCTGTCTGAAGGTCAACAGGCTTCTAGCTGCTCTGTCTGAAGGTCAGGGTTCTAGCTGCTCTGTCTGAAGGTCAGGGTTCTAGCTGCTCTGTCTGAAGGTCAGGCTTCTAGCTGCTCTGTCTGAAGGTCAGGCTTCTAGCTGCTCTGTCTGAAGGTCAGGCTTCTAGCGGGTCTGTCTGAAGGTCAGGGTTCTAGTGGGTCTGTCTGAAGGTCATGGTTCTAGCGGGTCTGTCTGAAGGTCAGGGTTCTAGCGGGTCTTTCTGAAGGTCAGGCTTCTAGCGGGTCTGTCTGAAGGTCAGGGTTCTAGTGGGTCTGTCTGAAGGTCAGGGTTCTAGCGGGTCTGTCTGAAGGTCAGGGTTC
This sequence comes from Oncorhynchus tshawytscha, assembly GCF_018296145.1. Taxonomy (NCBI): domain Eukaryota; kingdom Metazoa; phylum Chordata; class Actinopteri; order Salmoniformes; family Salmonidae; genus Oncorhynchus; species Oncorhynchus tshawytscha. Next base: position 28,505 of record NW_024609152.1, read on the forward strand.
TAGGGTCTTTCTGAAGATCAGGCTTTCTGCTCTCTGTCTGAAGGTCAGGGTTCTAGCTGCTCTGTCTGTGTCTGAAGTCAGGCTTCTAGCTGCTCTGTCTGAAGGTCAGGGTTCTAGCTGCTCTCTGAAGTCAGGCTTCTAGCTGTCTGTCTGAAGGTCAGGGTTCTAGCTGCTCTGTCTGAAGATCAGGGTTCTAGCTGCTCTGTCTGAAGATCAGGGTTCTAGCTGCTCTGTCTGAAGGTCAGGCTTCTAGCTGCTCTGTCTAACGGTCAGGGTTCTAGCGGGTCTGTCTGAAGGTCAGGGTTCTAGTGGGTCTGTCTGAAGGTCATGCTTCTAGCGGGTCTGTCTGAAGGTCAGGGTCATAGCGGGTCTTTCTGAAGGTCAGGCTTCTAGCGGGTCTGTCTGAAGGTCAGGGTTCTAGTGGGTCTGTCTGAAGGTCAGGGTTCTAGCGGGTCTGTCTGAAGGTCAGGGTTCTAGCAGGTCTTTCTGAAGGTCAGGGTTCTAGCGGGTCTTTCTGAAGGGTTCTAGCGGGTCTGTCAGGGTTCTAGCGGGTCTGTCTGAAGGTCAGGGTTCTAGCTGCTCTGTCTGAAGGTCAGGGTTCTAGCTGGTCTGTCTGAAGGTCAGGGTTCTAGCAGGGTTCAAGTGGGTCTGTCTGAAGGTCAGGGTTCTAGCTGCTCTGTCTGAAGGTCAGGGTTCTAGCGGGTCTGTCTGAAGGTCAGGCTTCTAGCTGCTCTGTCTGTCAAGCGGGTCTGTCTGAAGGTCAGGGTTCTAGCGGGTCTGTCTGAAGGTCAGGGTTCTAGTGGGTCTGTCTGAAGGTCAGGGTTCTAGCTGCTCTGTCTGAAGGTCAGGGTTCTAGCGGGTCTGTCTGAAGGTCAGGGCTTCTAGCTGCTCTGTCTGAAGGTCAGGGTTCTAGCGGGTCTTTCTGAAGGTCAGGGGTTCTCAGTGGGTCTTTCTCAGGGTTCTGAAGGTCAGGCTTCTAGGTCTGTCTGAAGGTCAGGGTTCTAGGGGTCTTTCTGAAGGTCAGGCTTCTAGCTGCTCTGTCTGAAGGTCAGGGTTCTAGCTGCTCTGTCTGAAGATCAGGGTTCTAGCTGCTCTGTCTGAAGATCAGGGTTCTAGCTGCTCTGTCTGAAGTTCAGGCTTCTAGCTGCTCTGTCTGACGGTCAGGGTTCTAGCGGGTCTGTCTGAAGGTCAGGGTTCTAGTGGGTCTGTCTGAAGGTCATGCTTCTAGCGGGTCTGTCTGAAGGTCAGGGTTCTAGCGGGTCTTTCTGAAGGTCAGGCTTCTAGCTGCTCTGTCTGAAGGTCAGGGTTCTAGCTGCTCTGTCTGAAGGTCAGGGTTCTAGCCGGTCTGTCTGAAGGTCATGGTTCTTGCGGGTCTTTCTGAAGGTCAGGCTCCTAGCTGCTCTGTCTGAAGGTCAGGGTTCTAGCGGGTCTTTCTGAAGGTCAGGCTTCTAGCGGGTCTTTCTGAAGGTCAGGGTTCTAGCGGGTCTGTCTGAAGG
>NW_024609152.1:40000-72500 GCF_018296145.1 Oncorhynchus tshawytscha
CTACTGTTCTACTGTCTACTGTTCTACTGTCTACTGTTCTACTGGTCTACTGGTCTACTGTTCTACTGTACTACTGTTCTACTGTCTACTGTACTACTGTTCTACTGTTCTACTGGTCTACTGTCTACTGTCTACTGGTCTACTGTTCTGTTCTACTGTACTGTACTGTTCTACTGGTCTACTGTACTACTGTACTACTGGTCTACTGTTACTGGTCTACTGTACTACTGGTCTACTGTCTACTGGTCTACTGTACTACTGTCTACTGGTCTACTGGTCTACTGGTCTACTGTCTACTGTTCTACTGTACTACTGTTCTACTGGTCTACTGGTCTACTGTTCTACTGTACTACTGTCTACTCTACTGGTCTACTGTTCTACTGGTCTACTGTTCTACTGTCTACTTCTACTGGTACTACTGGTCTACTGTTCTACTGGTCTACTGGTCTACTACTGTACTGTACTGGTCTACTGGTCTACTGTTCTACTGGTCTACTGGTCTACTGTTCTACTGGTCTACTGGTCTACTGTACTACTGTTCTACTGGTCTACTGGTCTACTGGTCTACTGGTCTACTGTTCTACTGGTCTACTGTACTACTGGTCTACTGGTCTACTGGTCTACTGTTCTACTGGTCTACTGGTCTACTGTTCTACTGGTCTACTGTTCTACTGGTCTACTGTACTACTGGTCTACTGGTCTACTGTACTACTGTACTACTGTACTACTGTTCTACTGGTCTACTGTTCTACTGGTCTACTGTTCTACTGTCTACTGGTCTACTGGTCTACTGGTCTACTGTTCTACTGGTCTACTGTACTACTGTTCTACTGGTCTACTGGTCTACTGGTCTACTGGTCTACTGGTCTACTGTCTACTGTTCTACTGGTCTACTGGTCTACTGTTCTACTGGTCTACTGTACTACTACTGTCTACTGGTCTACTGTACTACTGTCTACTGGTCTACTGTACTACTGGTCTACTGGTCTACTGGTCTACTGGTCTACTGTCTACTGGTCTACTGTCTACTACTACTGTTCTACTGGTCTACTGGTCTACTGTCTACTACTGGTCTACTGGTCTACTGTCTACTGGTCTACTGGTCTACTGGTCTACTGGTCTACTGGTCTACTGTCTACTGTTCTACTGTACTACTGGTCTACTGTCTACTGTCTACTGGTCTACTGTTCTACTGGTCTACTGGTCTACTGGTCTACTGGTCTACTGTCTACTGTCTACTGTTCTACTGGTCTACTGGTCTACTGTTCTACTGGTCTACTGGTCTACTGGTCTACTGTTCTACTGGTCTACTGTCTACTGGTCTACTGGTACTGTTCTACTGGTCTACTGTCTACTGGTCTACTGGTCTACTGTTCTACTGTACTACTGGTACTGTTCTGGTCTACTGTCTACTGTTCTACTGGTCTACTGGTCTACTGGTCTACTGGTCTACTGGTCTACTGTCTCTACTGGTCTACTGTCTCTACTGTTCTACTGTTCTACTGGTCTACTGGTCTACTGGTCTACTGGTCTACTGGTCTACTGTTCTACTGGTCTACTGTCTACTGGTCTACTGGTCTACTGGTACTACTGTTCTACTGGTCTACTGTCTACTCTACTGGTCTACTGTTCTACTGGTACTACTGGTCTACTGGTACTACTGTACTACTGGTCTACTGGTACTACTGGTCTACTGTTCTACTGGTCTACTGGTCTACTGTTCTACTGTACTACTGGTCTACTGGTCTACTGGTCTACTGTGGTCTACTGTTCTACTGGTCTACTGGTCTACTGTTCTACTGTCTACTGGTCTACTGGTCTACTGTCTACTGTTCTACTGTTCTACTGTACTACTGTCTACTGTCTACTGTTCTACTGGTCTACTGGTCTACTGGTCTACTACTGGTCTACTACTGTACTACTGGTCTACTGGTCTACTGGTCTACTGTCTACTGTACTACTGTTCTACTACTGTTCTACTGGTCTACTGGTCTACTGGTCTACTGTTCTACTGTTCTACTGTCTACTGTTCTACTGTACTACTGGTCTACTGTTCTACTGTTCTACTGTCTACTGTCTACTGTTCTACTGGTCTACTGGTCTACTGTCTACTGTCTACTGTTCTACTCTACTGTTCTACTGTACTGGTCTACTGGTCTACTGGTCTACTACTGTTCTACTGTCTACTGTTACTGTTCTACTGTTCTACTGGTCTACTGTCTACTACTGTCTACTGGTCTACTGGTCTGTACTACTGTTCTACTGTCTACTGGTCTACTGGTCTACTGGTCTACTGGTCTACTGTTCTACTGGTCTACTGTACTACTGTTCTACTGTCTACTGGTCTACTGTCTACTACTACTGTACTACTGTTCTACTGTCTACTGGTCTACTGTTCTACTGGTCTACTGTTCTACTGTTCTACTGTCTACTGGTCTACTGTTCTACTGTTCTACTGGTCTACTGTTCTACTGGTCTACTGGTCTACTGTTCTACTGTACTACTGTACTACTGTTCTACTGGTCTACTGTTCTACTGTTCTACTGTTCTACTGTTCTACTGTTCTACTGTTCTACTGTACTACTGTTCTACTGTTCTACTGTTCTACTGTACTACTGGTCTACTGGTCTACTGTCTACTGTTCTACTGTTCTACTGTACTACTGTTCTACTGTACTACTGTTCTACTGTACTACTGTCTACTGGTCTACTGGTCTACTGTTCTACTGTACTACTGTACTACTGTTCTACTGTTCTACTGGTCTACTGTTCTACTGTTCTACTGTACTACTGTACTACTGTTCTACTGTACTACTGTACTACTGTTCTACTGTACTACTGTACAACTGTTCTACTGTTCTACTGGTCTACTGTACTACTGTTCTACTGGTCTACTGTCTACTGTACTACTGTTCAACTGTACTACTGGTCTACTGGTCTACTGGTCTACTGTTCTACTGTTCTACTGGTCTACTGTACTACTGTTCTACTGTTCTACTGTACTACTGGTCTACTGGTCTACTGTACTACTGTTCTACTGGTCTACTGGTCTACTGTTCTACTGTTCTACTGGTCTACTGGTCTACTGTTCTACTGTTCTACTGGTCTACTGGTCTACTGTTCTACTGGTCTACTGTACTACTGTTTTACTGTTCTACTGTTCCACTGTTCTACTGTACTACTGTTCTACTGTTATACTGTTCTACTGTTCTACTGTACTACTGTTCTACTGTTCTACTGTACTACTGTTCTACTGTACTACTGTTCTACTGTTGTACTGTATTACTGTTCTACTGTACTACTGTTCTACTGTTCTACTGTATTACTGTTCTACTGTACTACTGTTCTACTGTACTACTGTTCTACTGTTCTACTGTACTACTGTTCTACTGCTCTACTGTATTACTGTTCTACTGTTCTACTGTATTACTGTTCTACTGTTCTACTGTATTACTGGTCTACTGTACTACTGTTTTCTACTGTTCTACTGTATTACTGTTCTCTACTGTTCTACTGTACTACTGTTCTACTGTATTACTGTTCTGCTTCCTGTGCTTGGCCCTCCTATGTTGAACATAATAAACGTCTCTCTATCCACCGGATGTGTACCAAACTCACTAAAAGTGGCAGTAATAAAGCCTCTTTTGCAAAAGCCAAACCTTGACCCAGAAAATATTTGTAAAGCTATCGGCCGATATCGAATCTTCCATTCCTCTCAAAAATGTTAGAAAAAGCTGTTGCACTGCAACTCACTGCCTTCCTGAAGACAGACAATGTATACAAAATGCTTCAGTCTGGTTTTAGACCCCATCATAGCACTGAGACAGCACTTGTGAAGGTGGTAAATTACCTTTTAATGGCATCAGACCAAGGCTCTGCATCTGTCCTCGGGCTCCTAGACCTTAGTGCTACTTTTGATACCATCGATCACCACATTCTTTTGGAGAGATTGGAAACCCAAATTGGTCTACACGGACAAGTTCTGGCCTGGTTTAGATCTTATCTGTCGGAAAGATATCAGTTTGTCTCTGTGAATGGTTTGTCCTCTGACAAATCAACTGTAAATTTCGGTGTACCTCAAGGTTCCGTTTTAGGACCACTATTGTTTTCACTATATATTTTACCTCTTGGGGATGTCATTCGAAAACATAATGTTAACTTTCACTGCTATGCGGATGACACAGAGCTGTACATTTCAATGAAACATGGTGAAGCCCCAAAATTGCCTTGTGTTTCAGACATAAGGAAGTGGATGGCTGCAAACGTTCTACTTTTAAACTCAGACAAAACAGAGATGCTTGTTCTTGGTCCCAAGAAACAAAGAGATCTTCTGTTTAATCTGACAATTAATCTTAATGGTTGTACAGTCGTCTCAAATAAAACTGTGAAGGACCTCGGCGTTACTCTGGACCCTGATCTCTCTTTTGACGAACATATCAAGACTGTTTCAAGGACAGCTTTTTTCCATCTACGTAACATTGCAAAAATCAGAAACTTTCTGTCCAAAAATGATGCAAAAAAATTAATCCATGCTTTTGTTACTTCTAGGTTAGACCACTGCAATGCTCTACTTTCCAGGCTACCCGGATAAAGCTTCAGTTAGTGCTAAATACGGATGCTAGAATCCTGACTAGAACCAAAAATATTCAATCATATTACTCCAGTGCTAGCCTCCCTACACTGGCTTCCTGTTAAGGCAAGGGCTCATTTCAAGGTTTTACTGCTAACCTACAAAGCATTACATGGGCTTGCTCCTACCTATCTCTCTGATTTTGTCCTGCCGTACATACCTACATGTACGCAACGGTCACAAGACGCAGGCCTCCTAATTGTCCCTAGAATTTCGAAGCAAACAGCTGGAGGCAGGGCTTTCTCCTAAAGAGCTCCATTTTTATTGAATGGTCTGCCTACCCATGTGAGAGACGCAAACTCAGTCTCAACCTTTAAGTCTTTACTGAAGACTCATCTCTTCAGTAGGTCCTATGATTGAGTGTAGTCTGGCCCAGGAGTGGGAAGGTGAACGGAAAGGCTCTGGAGCAACGAACCGCCCTTGCTGTCTCTGCCTGGCCTGTTCCCCCACTTTCCACTGGGATTCTCTGCCTCTAAAACTATTATAGGGGCTGAGTCACCGGCTTACTGGTGCTCTTTCATGCCGTCCCTAGGAGGGGTGCGTCACTTGAGTGGGTTGAGTCACTGATGTGATCTTCCTGTCTGGGTTGGCACCCCCCCTTGGGTTGTGCCGTGGTGGGCTATACTCGGCCTTGTCTCAGGATGGTACGTTGGTGGTTGAAGATATCCCTCTAGTGGTGTGGGGGCTGTGCTTGGCAAAGTGAGTGGGGTTATATCCTTCCTGTTTGGCCCTGTCCGGGGGTATCATCGGATGGGGCCACAGTGTCTCCTGATCCCCCCCCCCTGTCTCAGCCTCCAGTATTTATGCTGCAGTAGTTTATGTGTCGGGGGGCTAGGGTCAGTTTGTTATATCTGGAGTACTTCTCCTGTCCTATCCGGTGTCCTGTGTGAATTTAAGTATGCTCTCTCTAATTCTCTCTTTCTCTCTCTCTTTCTTTCTCTCTCTCTCGGAGGACCTGAGCCCTAGGACCATGCCTCAGGACTACCTGGCATGATGACTCCTTGCTGTCCCCAGTGCACCTGGCCGTGCTGCTGCTCCAGTTTCAACTGTTCTGCCTGCGGCTATGGAACACTGACCTGTTCACTGGACGTACTACCTGTCCCAGACCTGCTGTTTTCAACTTTCTAGAGACAGCAGGAGTGGTAGAGATACTCTTAATGATCGGCTATGAAAAGCCAACTGACATTTACTCCTGAGGTGCTGACTTGCTGCACCCTCGACAACTACTGTGATTATTATTATTTGACCATGCTGGTCATTTATAAACATTTGAACATCTTGGCCATGTTCTGTTATAATCTCCACCCGGCACAGCCAGAAGAGGACTGGACACCCCTCATAGCCTGGTTCCTCTCTAGGTTTCTTCCTAGGTTTTGGCCTTTCTAGGGAGTTTTTCCTAGCCACCGTGCTTCTACACCTGCATTGCTTGCTGTTTGGGGTTATAGGCACTTTGAGATATCAGCTGGTGTACGAAGGGCTATATAAATAAATTTGATTTGATTGATTTGATTCTCTATTGTTCTCCACTGTTCTCTACTGTTCTACTGTATTGCTGTTCTCTATTGTTCTCTACTGTTCTACCGTTCTACTGGCAGAATAATGACTTCTTCACTAGCCTCAGTTAATCACTCACTGATTCTCTGGAGCAGTTGGTGAATCACACCAGGGCTGTGTCTCAATAGCTCAATAGGCATGAGCAGCTTCCTCATTTCCTCTCCTTCATCTGCACTTAATATGACCGGATAGGATAGGTGGGGGAGGAAGACATATGTTGGATAATGTCTATGAAGAGCCTATATCTAATATACCAGCTATCACGTCTAACAAAGGAAAGGAGACTAGGAGAGAGGGGAAGTCAAATTAGAGTACTGAGATACAGCCCAACACTGTGCTGTCTGTCCATGGCAGAAATAACTATAAACCACATTGAGTCCTGATTAACTATTATTTAACCATTAGATACACCGATCAATGGTGGAAAGGTCATAGTTTGCACAACACAGGGTATTGTTCATTGTGTTATTTAAAGGAAGAAGAGGTTTATAAAAGTCTTGAGGCAAAAACATAATATAGACTCAAGCCCAAAGTTCACAGTGCAGACACCCAACCAAGACATTACACACCTGGATTTTCACAGAGAACACCCAACCAAGACATTACACACCTGGATTTTCACAGAGAACACCCAACCAAGACATTACACACCTGGATTTTCACAGAGAACACCCAACCAAGACATTACAAACCTGGATTTTCACAGAGAACACCCAACCAAGACATTACAAACCTGGATTTTCACAGAGAACACCCAACCAAGACGTAACAAACCTGAATTTTCACAGAGAACACCCAACCAAGACATTACAAACCTGGATTTTCACAGAGAACACCCATTCATGCGAACATTGGGGATTTTGCCATTGTGAAGCTTACATACCAAGAGACGGTTTATGGATTCTAATGAAACCATCGGTTTGGTCTCAGTGACGTTTGGCAGTTTGCACTTCAAAACATAACAAAACAATCAGAGCTCTGTCTGAGATTCATAATGATGCGATCCCCAAAATATGTCTGCTTGGCACCAAGAGTCATGTCTAGACAACCTTATTAGCCCTTAATCTCAGCTGTGAGACGACAAACACCTGTCAACAGGTGACAATCCACAGGCACAGGAGGGTTAGTTAGCCAGCAGAATGACCCAATCACAGGGCCTGTTTAGGGCCTGGCCGTGATTTGTATTGGTCAGCCAGGTGTGGACGGTACATATTGTGTGTTCAGCCTACCTGCAGCTGCAGAGCAGCAGCCACACACTCCTCACTACTCACCACTAACACACACCACACACACACTCCTCACTACTCGCCACTAACACACACCACACCACACACACACACACTCCTCACTACTGGGGCGTCTTTGTGGCAGATGCAGCATTATGTTCAACTGATTAGAAGGTGTGAATGTCAACTGACAACACACACCACACACACACACACACCACACACACACACACACCATACACACCACACACCACACCACACACACCACCACACACCACACACACCACACACCACACCACACACCACACACCACACACACCACCACAAACCACACACACCACACACCACACCACACACACCACACCACACACACCACCACACACCACACACACACACACCACACACCACACCACACCACACCAGTGGTGTAGCACACTTAAATTAGCATTTTTATAGTTTATCTAATTAGTTTATCTAATGCTATTTTACACAATGCCATGACGCTGTGAGAAAATTTTACTAGGGTAAAACCTCACTAGGGTAATTTTACTAGGGTAAAACCTCACTAGGGTAGGGGGCACTATTTTCACCTCCGGATGAAAAGCGTGCCCAAAGTAAACGGCCTGCTACTCAGGCCCAGAAGCTAGGATATGCATATACTTGCATATACCGATTTGGATAGAAAACACTCTGAAGTTTCCAAAACTGTTAACTTGTTATGGCTGCAATCCTCCTATCGGGATAAGTGTCATCAACAACCGCTGAATAGCTACATACAATAAATATTACGATAAATATTTATATTCATGAAATCACAAGTGAAATATAGGAAAACACAGTTTAGCCTTTTGTTAATCCACCTGTCGTGTCAGATTTTGAAATCATGCTTTACAGCGAAAGCAATCCAAGCGTTTGTGTAAGTTTATCGATCGCACAATAAAACATTAAGTACACTTAGCCTCAGGTAGCTCGGTCACGAAAATCAGAAAAGCAATCAAATTAATTGTTTACCTTTGATGATCTTCGGGTGTTTTCACTCACGAGACTCCTAGTTACACAACAAATGTTCCGTTTGTTCCATAAAGATAATTTTTATATCCAAAATACCTCCGTTTGTTTGTCACGTTATGTTCAGAAATCCACAAAATTCCAAGTAGTTTCCATAATGTCCACAGAAACATGTCAAACGTTTTTAATAATCAATCCTCAGGTTGTTTTTAAAATATATAATCGATAATATATCAATATATCAAATGTCTTTCACAGTAGGAGAGGGGATGGCTGTCCAAATTCTGTTGCGCGAGCAAAACTCATGTGACCACTTGACGCAATGTTATCGTTCTGGCTCATTTAAAAAAAAAAGCCTGAAACTATGTCTGAAGACTGTTGACACCTTGAGGAAGCGATAGGAAAAGGAATCTGGCTCACATCCCTTTAAATCCAGCAAAGGGAGGCTATGAGGAGTTTTCAAAATAGAAGCCACTTCCTGTTTTGATTTTCCTCAGGGTTTCACCTGCAATATCAGTTCTGTTATTCTCACAGACAATATTTTGACAGTTTTGGAAACTTTAGAATGTTTTCTATCCAATACTAATAATAATATGCATATATTAGCAACTGAAACTGAGGAGCTGGCCATTTACAATGGGCACCTTTTCATCCAAGCTATTCAATAGTGCCCTTGCAGCCATATGAAGTTAAAATAATGTCTGTGAGTATAACATAACTGATATGGCAGGCGAAAACCTGAGGTTAATCCAACCAGAAAGTGGGATTTTTTTTGTGTGTAGTTTTCTATTGAATGCCATTACAGTGTCCATTGACTTAGGACTCAAATTGCACTTCCTGTGGCTTCCACTAGATGTCAACAGTCTTTAGAAATTGTTTCAGGCTTCTGAAAAATGAGGGAGTAAGATCACTTTGAATGAGGGGACCATTCAGTGTCCCAGAGGTTTTTCATGCGTGCGACCGAGAACACGCCTTTCTTGATTTCCCTTTATTTTGACGAAGCTATTGTCCGGTTGAAATGTTATTGATTATTATGACTAAAAACAACCTGAGGATTGATTATAAATATAATTTGACATGTTTCTACGAACTTTACTGATACTCTTTGGATTTTCTCATCTGTCTGTTGTGACTACCTTTGAGCCTGTGGATTACTGAACAAAATGTGCGAACAAAATGGAGGTTTTTGGATATAAAGAGGGACTTTATCGAACAAAACAAACATTTATTGATAAAATGGGAGTCTTGTGAGTGCAACCATATGAAGATCATCAAAGGTAAGTGATTAATTGTATCACTATTTCTGACTTGTGTAACTCTTCTACTTGGCTAGTAACTGTTTGTAATGATTTGTCTGCTGGGCGCTGTGCTCAGATAATCGCATGGTATGCTTTCGCTGTAAAGCCTTTTTGAAATCTGACACCGTGGTTGGATTAACAAGAAGTTAATCTTTAAACCGATGTATAACACTTGTATGTTTAATGACTTTTTTATAATGAGTATTTCTGTTTTTGAATTTGGCGCTCTGCAATTTCACTGGATGTTGGCCAGGTGGGACGGTAGCGCCCCACACCCCCTAGAGATGTTTTAAAGGCCTAGATAGTTTAATTCCTACACTAGATTGTATATGTAATGCAAATCTCCAACATTCTGTTTGATTTATAGCACTGCTAAATGCTCCAGGGCTCACTTAAATGGACATCGTAAGCCCAAATAGCGCAACAAACTCCACCATCAAATAAAAGTTGTTACACAGACTCACACAACCACCAGACCAGACCAGTACTCTACTGTACAATACATCAACCACCAGACCAGACCAGTACTCTACTGTACAATACATCAACCAACTGTTTTCATTGTAGATTTGCCTCATCGTCAGATCATGTGCTTTTCCCATGAGATGTACAAACGATCAGAGTGGAGGTAAAGTGGATTAGGGATGACGAACATCACATTCATGGAGCTCACATTCAGAAACAGGCCTCTGTTATGTAAACCTTTTATGGTTCGATACCAACCATCCACACGTTATCTGTTGCTGTGTGGTTGAGACTGGAATGAGGTGTCTCTTATCTTCCGGTTACTGCCTCATGAACGGCACCCAGGTCTGGAGGAGTGGCTGTAACTGGTTGATACTGGATACCTTCTCAGGGCCTGTCCTGTAGCCCTGCAACCACTCAGATGGAGCTGAGGCAGAACAGATCAACCAACCGACCGCAGTTCTTCAAAGCTTCTCTTTGTGACACGCGACCACGGCTCTGCACAGGGCTGTGTGTGTGTGTGTGTGTGTGTTTGTGTGTGTGTGTTCTGATCTAATTGTCCACAGACTAAAGCTGGTGTCCATGTGTGTTATCCACAGAGTCACAGACAGCTCTGGTTTCAGTGTCCACCACATCACAGAGTCACAGACAGTCCTGGTTTCAGTGTCCACCACATCACAGAGTCACAGCCAGTTCTGGTTTCAGTGTCCACCACATCACAGAGTCACAGCCAGTTCTGGTTTCAGTGTCCACAGCATCACAGAGTCACAGCCAGTCCTGGTTTCAGTGTCCACAGCATCACAGAGTCACAGCCAGCTCTGGTATCAGTGTCCACAACATCACAGAGTCACAGCCAGTCCTGGTTTCAGTGTCCACAGCATCACAGAGTCACAGCCAGCTCTGGTATCAGTGTCCACAACATCACAGTCACAGCCGCACCCGCACCCGTTGGTTTCCGTCACGGCAGAGTATGATGTACCTCAAGGGAGAAGGAAGGAGAGAGAGTGGAGGGATGGAGAAGGAAGGAGAGAGAGTAGAGTGAGAGAGAAGGAAGGAAAGAGAGAGAGTGGAGCAACAGAGAAGGAAGGAAGGGGAGAGATTGGAGCGAGGGAGAAGGAAGGAAGGGGAGAGATTGGAGCGAGGGAGAAGGAAGGAAGGGGAGAGATTGGAGCGAGGGAGAAGGAAGGAAGGGGAGAGATTGGAGCGAGGGAGAAGGAAGGAAAGGGAGAGATTGGAGCGAGGGAGAAGGAAGGAAGGGAGAGATTGGAGCGAGGGGGGAGAAGGAAGGGGAGAGATTGGAGCGAGGGAGGGAGAAGGAAGGAAGGGGAGAGATTGGAGCGAGGGAGGAAGAAGGAAGGAAGGGGGGAGAGATTGGAGCGAGGGAGAAGGAAGGGGAGAGATTGGAGCGAGGGAGAAGGAAGGAAGGGGAGAGATGGAGCGAGGGAGAAGGAAGGGGAGAGATTGGAGCGAGGGAGAAGGGAGAGTGGAGCGAGGGAGAAGGAAGGAAAGAGAGTGGAGCGAGGGAGAAGGAAGGAAAGAGAGAGAGTAGAGCGAGGGAGAAGGAAGGAAAGAGAGAGTGGAGCGAGGGAGAAGGAAGGAAAGAGAGAGTGGAGCGAGGGAGAAGGACGGAAGGAGAGAGAGTGGAGAAGGAAGGGGAGAAGGACGGAAAGAGAGAGAGTGGAGCGAGGGGGGAAGAAGGAAGGGGAAGGAAGGAGAGAGAGTGGAGCGAGGGAGAAGGAAGGAAAGAGAGAGTGGAGCGAGGGGAGAAGGACGGAAGGAGAGGGAGTGGAGAAGGGGGAGAAGGACGGAAAAGAGAGAGAGTGGAGCGAGGGAGAAGGGGAAGGAAGGGGGAGAGATTGGAGCGAGGGAGAAGGAAGGAAAGAGAGAGAGTGGAGCGAGGGAGAAGGAAGGAAAGAGTGGAGCTAGGGAGAAGGAAGGAAAGAGAGTGGAGCGAGGGAGAAGGAAGGAAAGAGAGAGTGGAGCAAGAAGGCGGAAGGAGAGAGTGGAAGGAAGGAAAGAGAGAGTGGAGCGAGGGAGAAGGAAGGAAAGAGAGAGTGGAGCGAGAGGAGAAGGACGGAAGGAGAGAGTGGAGCGAGGGAGAGGGACGGAAGGAGAGAGAGTGGAGCGAGGGAGAAGGAAGGAAAGAGAGAGTGGAGCGAGGGAGAGGGACGGAAGGAGAGTGTTTAAAGAAAAGACAGAGGGAAGAGGAAGGGAGATGAAGGGACGTTATTATCAATGAAGGAAGGAATCCCACATCCTGCAGCTTGTCCTCTGTCTGTCAGTGACTTCATTGTAATTGAACTGTAAAATACTACAGTACAGTATATCACTATCACCCTGGAGAGGACAGGATATCACCATCACCCTGGAGAGGACAGTATATCACCATCACCCTGGAGAGAACAGTATATCACCATCACCCTGGAGAGGACAGTATATCACCATCACCCTGGAGAGGACAGGATATCAACATCACCCTGGAGAGGACAGTATATAACTATCACCCTGGAGATAACAGTATATCACCATCACCCTGGAGAGGACAGGATATCACCATCACCCTGGAGAGGACAGGATATCACCATCACCCTGGAGAGGACAGGATATCACCATCACCCTGGAGAGGACAGGATATCACCATCACCCTGGAGAGGACAGGATATCACCATCACCCTGGAGAGGACCTTATATCACCATCACCCTGGAGAGAACAGTATATCACCATCACCCTGGAGAGGACAGGATATCACCATCACCCTGGAGAGGACCTTATATCACCATCACCCTGGAGAGAACAGTATATCACCATCACCCTGGAGAGGACAGGATATCACCATCACCCTGGAGAGGACAGGATAATGATTCTAGGACTTGTTATACTACAGCTTCTCCACACATCAGTTACACTGTTCCTGATGTTAACCAGATATTACACAGACTGTAACACTGTTCCTGATGTTAACCAGATATTACACAGACTCTAACACTGTTCCTGATGTTAACCAGATATTACAAAGATTCTAACACTGTTCCTGATGTTAACCAGATATTACACAGACTCTAACACTGTTCCTGATGTTAACCAGATATTACACAGACTCTAACACTGTTCCTGATGTTAACCAGATATTACAAAGATTCTAACACTGTTCCTGATGTTAACCAGATATTACTAACAGTTAACCTCTAACACTGTTCCTGATGTTAACCAGATATTACACAGACTCTAACACTGTTCCTGATGTTAACCAGATATTACACAGACTCTAACACTGTTCCTGATGTTAACCAGATATTACAAAGATTCTAACACTGTTCCTGATGTTAACCAGATATTACAAAGACTCTAACACTGTTCTTGATGTTAACCAGATATTACACAGACTCTAACACTGTTCCTGATGTTAACCAGATATTACACAGACTCTAACACTGTTCCTGATGTTAACCAGATATTACACAGACTGTAACACTGTTCCTGATGTTAACCAGATATTACAAAGATTCTAACACTGTTCCTGATGTTAACCAGATATTAAAGGCTCTAACACTGTTCCTGATGTTAACCAGATATTACAAAGGCTCTAACACTGTTCCTGATGTTAACCAGATATTACACAGACTCTAACACTGTTCCTGATGTTAACCAGATATTACACAGACTCTAACACTCTTCCTGACGTTAACCAGATATTACACAGACTCTAACACTGTTCCTGATGTTAACCAGATATTACACAGACTCTAACACTGTTCCTGATGTTAACCAGATATTACACAGACTCTAACACTGTTCCTGATGTTAACCAGATATTACACAGACTCTAACACTGTTCCTGATGTTAACCAGATATTACAAAGATTCTAACACTGTTCCTGATGTTAACCAGATATTACACAGACTCTAACACTGTTCCTGATGTTAACCAGATATTACAAAGATTCTAACACTGTTCCTGATGTTAACCAGATATTACAAAGGCTCTAACACTGTTCCTGATGTTAACCAGATATTACACAGACTCTAACACTGTTCCTGATGTTAACCAGATATTACACAGACTCTAACACTGTTCCTGATGTTAACCAGATATTACACAGACTCTAACACTGTTCCTGATGTTAACCAGATATTACACAGACTCTAACACTGTTCCTGATGTTAACCAGATATTACACAGACTCTAACACTGTTCCTGATGTTAACCAGATATTACAAAGACTCTAACACTGTTCCTGATGTTAACCAGATATTACACAGACTCTAACACTGTTCCTGATGTTAACCAGATATTACACAGACTCTAACACTGTTCCTGATGTTAACCAGATATTACACAGACTCTAACACTGTTCCTGATGTTAACCAGATATTACAAAGGCTCTAACACTGTTCCTGATGTTAACCAGATATTACACAGACTCTAACACTGTTCCTGATGTTAACCAGATATTACACAGACTCTAACACTGTTCCTGATGTTAACCAGATATTACACAGACTCTAACACTGTTCCTGATGTTAACCAGATATTACACAGACTGTAACACTGTTCCTGATGTTAACCAGATATTACAAAGATTCTAACACTGTTCCTGATGTTAACCAGATATTAAAGGCTCTAACACTGTTCCTGATGTTAACCAGATATTACACAGACTCTAACACTGTTCCTGATGTTAACCAGATATTACACAGACTCTAACACTGTTCCTGACGTTAACCAGATATTACACAGACTCTAAAACTGTTCCTGATGTTAACCAGATATTACAAAGATTCTAACACTGTTCCTGATGTTAACCAGATATTACAAAGGCTCTAACACTGTTCCTGATGTTAACCAGATATTACACAGACTCTAACACTGTTCCTGATGTTAACCAGATATTACACAGACTCTAACACTCTTCCTGACGTTAACCAGATATTACACAGACTCTAACACTGTTCCTGATGTTAACCAGATATATTAACACTGTTCCTGATGTTAACCAGAGACTCTAACACTGTTCCTGATGTTAACCAGATATTACACAGACTCTAACACTGTTCCTGATGTTAACCAGATATTACACAGACTCTAACACTGTTCCTGATGTTAACCAGATATTAACACTGATGTTAACCAGACAAAGATTCTAACACTGTTCCTGATGTTAACCAGATATTACACAGACTCTAACACTGTTCCTGATGTTAACCAGATATTACACAGACTCTAACACTGTTCCTGATGTTAACCAGATATTACACAGACTCTAACACTGTTCCTGATGTTAACCAGATATTACACAGACTCTAACACTGTTCCTGATGTTAACCAGATATTACACAGACTCTAACACTGTTCCTGATGTTAACCAGATATTACACAGACTCTAACACTGTTCCTGATGTTAACCAGATATTACACAGACTCTAACACTGTTCCTGATGTTAACCAGATATTACACAGACTCTAACACTGTTCCTGATGTTAACCAGATATTACACAGACTCTAACACTGTTCCTGATGTTAACCAGATATTACAACCAGACTCTAACACTGTTCCTGATGTTAACCAGATATTACACAGACTCTAACACTGTTCCTGATGTTAACCAGATATTACACAGACTCTAACACTGTTCCTGATGTTAACCAGATATTACACAGACTCTAACACTGTTCCTGATGTTAACCAGATATTACACAGACTCTAACACTGTTCCTGATGTTAACCAGATATTACACAGACTCTAACAGATGTTAACCAGATATTACACAGACTCTAACACTGTTCCTGATGTTAACCAGATATTACACAGACTCTAACACTGTTCCTGATGTTAACCAGATATTACACAGACTCTAACACTGTTCCTGATGTTAACCAGATATTACACAGACTCTAACACTGTTCCTGATGTTAACCAGATATTACACAGACTCTAACACTGTTCCTGATGTTAACCAGATATTACACAGACTCTAACACTGTTCCTGATGTTAACCAGATATTACACAGACTCTAACACTGTTCCTGATGTTAACCAGATATTACACAGACTCTAACACTGTTCCTGATGTTAACCAGATATTACACAGACTCTAACACTGTTCCTGATGTTAACCAGATATTACACAGACTCTAACACTGTTCCTGATGTTAACCAGATATTACACAGACTCTAACACTGATGTTAACCAGATATTGACTCTAACACTGTTCCTGTTAACCAGATATTACACAGACTCTAACACTGTTCCTGATGTTAACCAGATATTACACAGACTCTAACACTGTTCCTGATGTTAACCAGATATTACACAGACTCTAACACTGTTCCTGATGTTAACCAGATATTACACAGACTCTAACACTGTTCCTGATGTTAACCAGATATTACACACACAGACTCTAACTCTCTAACACTGTTCCTGATGTTAACCAGATATTACACAGACTCTAACACTGTTCCTGATGTTAACCAGATATTACACAGACTCTAACACTGGCTCTAACACTGTTCCTGATGTTAACCAGATATTACACAGACTCTAACACTGTTCCTGATGTTAACCAGATATTACACAGACTCTAACACTGTTCCTGATGTTAACCAGATATTACACAGACTCTAACACTGTTCCTGATGTTAACCAGATATTACACAGACTGTAACACTGTTCCTGATGTTAACCAGATATTACACAGACTCTAACACTGTTCCTGATGTTAACCAGATATTACAAAGATTCTAACACTGTTCCTGATGTTAACCAGATATTACACAGACTCTAACACTGTTCCTGATGTTAACCAGATATTACACAGACTCTAACAGCAAAGTATGAATGAAGCAAAACTTTTGCAACCTCACAGCATTTAAAAAAAACACATCTATGGTCACCTCTAGCTCTACCCAGCCTAGACCATTTCAGGAACATTGTTTGTGTGTGTGTGTGTGTGTGTGTGTGCGTGTGTGTGTGTGTGTGTATATGTGTGTGTGTGTTTATGTGTGTGTGTGTGTGTGTGTGTGTGTGTGTGTGTGGATATTTGTGCAGAGCTTCATGGAAAAGGGTTTGACACAGCCTCCACCTCGCTAACCCTGATCCCACATCACTGATGGAAATGATTAAATATGAGAGTTGTAATTCCATTCCACCCCCCTCGCACCGGCTCTTAAAATAGTTTTATAGAGGAGAGAGAAGCACGAGCGCCCGCACGCACACACACACACGCAAGAAAGAAGCGTGCACACACCCACAAACATGAGCAGGCCGTGGATGAGGCCGGGGCGGATGTCTGAATTCCTGTGATTGGCGCAGCAGCTAGTCATTAGGCTGATGGTGGGTTACGACCGCAGAAACACACTGTGGGGGGAGGTCCTCTCTCTCTCTCTCTCTCTCTCTCTCTCTGTCTCTCTCTCTATGTCTATGTCTCTCTCTCTCTCTCTCTCTCTCTCTCTCTCAGACTCTCTCTCCCTGTCTCCCCTCTCAGCCCTTACACAGACTCTCTCTCTCTCTCTCTCTCTCTCTCTCTCTCTCCCTGTCTCTCTCTCTCTGTCTCTCTAGACACACCACACCACCACATGAGATACACCACACCACCACATAGACACACCACACCACCACATAGACACACCACACCACCACATAGACACACCACACCACCACATAGACACACCACCACATAGATACACCACCACATAGACACACCACCACATAGACACACCACACCACCACATAGACACACCACCACATAGACACACACCCACATAGACACACCACACCACCACATAGACACACCACACCACCACAGACACACCACACCACCACATAGACACACACCACCACCACATAGACACACCACACCACCACATAGACACACCACACCACCACATAGATACACCACACCACCACATAGACACACCACACCACCACATAGATACACCACACCACCACAGACACACCACACCACCACATATTAGACACACCACTAGACACACCACCACCACATAGACACACCACACCACCACATAGACACACCACACCACCACATAGACACACCACCACATAGACACACCACCACATAGACACACCACACCACCACAAAGATACACCACCACAAAGACACACCACACCACCACATTGACACACCACCACATAAACACACCACATCACCACACCACACAACCACATAGACACACCACATCGCCACATAGACACACCACATAACTTCCGCGACGCATATAAGGCCCTGCCCCGCCCCCCTTTCGGAAAAGCTGACCACGACTCCATTTTGTTGATCCCTGCCTACAGACAGAAACTAAAACAAGAGGCTCCCACGCTGAGGTCTGTCCAACTCTGGTCCGACCAAGCTGACTCCACACTCCAAGACTGCTTCCATCACGTGGACTGGGAGATGTTTCAGACTTGCGTTCAGACAACAACATTGACGAATACGCTGATTCGGTGTGCGAGTTCATTAGAACGTGCGTTGAAGATGTCGTTCCCATAGCAACGATTAAAACATTCCCTAACCAGAAACCTTGGATTGATGGCAGCATTCGTGTGAAACTGAAGGCACGAACCACTGCTTTTAATCAGGGCAAGGTGTCTGGTAACATGACTGAATACAAACAGTGCAGCTATTCCCTCCGCAAGGCTATCAAACAAGCTAAGCGCCAGTACAGAGACAAAGTAGAATCTCAATTCAACGGCTCAGACACAAGAGGCATGTGGCAGGGTCTACAGTCAATCACGGACTACAGGAAGAAACCCAGCCCAGTCACGGACCAGGATGTCTTGCTCCCAGGCAGACTAAATAACTTTTTTGCCCGCTTTGAGGACAATACAGTGCCACTGACACGGCCTGCAACGAAAACATGCGGTCTCTCCTTCACTGCAGCCGAAGTGAGTAAGACATTTAAACGTGTTAACCCTCGCAAGGCTGCAGGCCCAGACGGCATCCCCAGCCGCGCCCTCAGAGCATGCGCAGACCAGCTGGCCGGTGTGTTTACGGACATATTCAATCAATCCCTATCATGAAGTGCTTTGAGAGACTAGTCAAGGACCATATCACCTCCACCCTACCTGACATATCACCTCCACCTCCACACAACACCACCACAAATACACACCACACCACCACATAGACACACCACACCACCACATAGACACACCACACCACCACATAGACACACCACACCACCACATAGATACACCACACCACCACATAGACACACCACCACATAGACACACCACCACATAGACGCAACACCACATAGACACACCACCACATAGACACACCACACCACCACATAGACACACCACACCACCACATAGACACACCACACCACCACATAGACACACCACACCACCACATAGACACACCACACCACCACATACACACACCACACCACCACATAGACACACCACCACATAGACACACCACACCACCACATAGACACACCACACCACCACAAATACACACCACACCACCACATAGACACACCACACCACCACATAGACACACCACACCACCACATAGACACACCACCACATAGACACACCACCACATAGACACACCACCACATAGATACACCACACCACCACATAGACACACCACCACATAGACACACCACCACATAGACACACCACACCACCACATAGACACACCACACCACCACATAGACACACCACCACATAGTCACAACACACCACCACATAGATACACCACACCACCACAAAGATACACCACCACAAAGACACACCACACCACCACATAGACACACCAACACCACCACATAGACACACCACACCACCACATTGACACACCACACCACCACATAGACACACCACCATATAGACACACCACACCACCACATAGACACACCACCATATAGACACACCACACCACCACATAGACACACAACACCACCACATAGACACACCACACCACCACATTGACACACCACCACATAAACACACCACATCACCACACCACACCACCACATAGACACACCACACCACCACATAAACACACCACATCACCACACCACACCACCACATAGACACACCACACCACCACATAGACACACCACATAGACACACCACATAGACACACCACATCGCCACATAGACACACCACATAGACACACCACATAGACACATAGACACACCACACCACCACATAGACACACCACACCACCCACATAGACACACCACATAGACACACCACATAGACACACCACATACCACATAGACACACCACATAGACACATAGACACACCACACCACCACATAGAAACACCACACCACCACATAGACACACCACCTCATAGACACACCACACCACCACATAGACACACCACCACATAGACACACCACACCACCACATAGACACACCACACCACCACATAGACACACCACACCACCACATAGACACACCACACCACCACATAGACACACCACATAGACACACCACCACATAGACACACCACATAGACACATAGACACACCACATAGACACACCACACCGCCACATAGACACACCACACCACCACATAGAAACACCACACCACCACATAGACACACCACCTCATAGACACACCACACCACCACATAGACACACCACCACATAGACACACCACACCACCACATAGACACACCACATAGACACACCACACCACCACATAGACACACCACCACATAGACACACCACACCACCACATAGACACACCACACCACCACATAGACACACCACACCACCACATAGACACACCACATCGCCACATAGACACACCACATAGACACACCACCACATAGACACACCACATAGACACATAGACACACCATATATAGACACACCACACCGCCACATAGACACACCACACCACCACATAGAAACACCACACCACCACATAGACACACCACCTCATAGACACACCACACCACCACATAGACACACCACCACATAGACACACCACACCACCACATAGACACACCACACCACCACATAGACACACCACACCACCACATAGACACACCACACCACCACATAGACACACCACACCACCACATAGACACACCACCACACAGACACACCACCACATAGACACACCACACCACCACAGACACACCACACCACCACATAGACACACCACACCACCACATAGACACACCACACCACCACATAGACACACCACACCACCACATACACACACCACACCACCACATAGACACACCACACCACCACATAGACACACCACACCACCACATAGACACACCACCACATAGACACACCACACCACCACATAGATACACCACACCACCACATAGACACACCACACCACCACATAGACACACCACACCACCACATAGACACACCACACCACCACATAGACACACCACACCACCACATAGACACACCACCCCACCACATAGACACACCACACCACCACATAGACACATCACACCACCACTTAGACACACCACCACACACAGACACATCACACCAGTACACACAGACACACCACACCAGTACACACAGACACACCACACCAGTACACACAGACTCCTTCTACTGTAGAGGTAGAGGTAGCTTCCCCTCCTGGCTACTCCTTCTACTGTAGAGGTAGCTTCCCTTCCTGGCTACTCCTTCTACTGTAGAGGTAGAGGTAGCTTCCCTTCCTGGCTACTCCTTCTACTGTAGAGGTAGAGGTAGCTTCCCCTCCTGGCTACTCCTTCTACTGTAGAGGTAGCTTCCCTTCCTGGCTACTCCTTCTACTGTAGAGGTAGAGGTAGCTTCCCTTCCTGGCTACTACTTCTACTGTAGAGGTAGCTTCCCTTCCTGGCTACTACTCCTTCTACTGTAGAGGTAGAGGTAGCTTCCCTTCCTGGCTACTCCTTCTACTGTAGACGTAGAGGTAGCTTCCCTTCCTGGCTACTCCTTCTACTGTAGAGGTAGAGGTAGCTTCCCTTCCTGGCTACTCCTTCTACTGTAGAGGTAGAGGTAGCTTCCTTCCTGGCTACTCCTTCTACTGTAGAGGTAGAGGTAGCTTCCTTCCTGGCTACTCCTTCTACTGTAGAGGTAGAGGTAGCTTCCCTTCCTGGCTACTCCTTCTACTGTAGAGGTAGAGGTAGCACCACCCTCCTGGCTACTCCTTCTACTGTAGAGGTAGCTTCCCTTCCTGGCTACTCCTTCTACTGTAGAGGTAGAGGTAGCTTCCCTTCCTGGCTACTCCTTCTACTGTAGAGGTAGAGGTAGCTTCCCTCCTGGCTACTCCTTCTACTGTAGAGGTAGCTTCACTTCCTGGCTACTCCTTCTACTGTAGAGGTAGAGGTAGCTTCCTTCCTGGCTACTACTTCTACTGTAGAGGTAGCTTCCCTTCCTGGCTACTCCTTCTACTGTAGAGGTAGAGGTAGCTTCCCTTCCTGGCTACTCCTTCTACTGTAGAGGTAGAGGTAGCTTCCCTTCCTGGCTACTCCTTCTACTGTAGAGGTAGAGGTAGCTTCCCTTCCTGGCTACTCCTTCTACTGTAGAGGTAGAGGTAGCTTCCCCTCCTGGCTACTCCTTCTACTGTAGAGGTAGCTTCCTTCCTGGCTACTCCTTCTACTGTAGAGGTAGAGGTAGCTTCCCTTCCTGGCTACTCCTTCTACTGTAGAGGTAGAGATAGCTTCCCTTCCTGGCTACTCCTTCTACTGTAGAGGTAGAGGTAGCTTCCCTTCCTGGCTACTCCTTCTACTGTAGAGGTAGAGGTAGCTTCCCTTCCTGGCTACTCCTTCTACTGTAGAGGTAGAGGTAGCTTCCCTTCCTGGCTACTCCTTCTACTGTAGAGGTAGAGGTAGCTTCCCTTCCTGGCTACTCCTTCTACTGTAGAGGTAGAGGTAGCTTCCCCTCCTGGCTACTCCTTCTACTGTAGAGGTAGCTTCCCTTCCTGGCTACTCCTTCTACTGTAGAGGTAGAGGTAGCTTCCCTTCCTGGCTACTCCTTCTACTGTAGAGGTGGAGATAGCTTCCCTTCCTGGCTACTCCTTCTACTGTAGAGGTAGAGGTAGCTTCACTTCCTGGCTACTCCTTCTACTGTAGAGGTAGAGGTAGCTTCCCTTCCTGGCTACTCCTTCTACTGTAGAGGTAGCTTCCCTTCCTGGCTACTCCTTCTACTGTAGAGGTAGAGGTAGCTTCCCCTCCTGGCTACTCCTTCTACTGTAGAGGTAGAGGTAGCTTCCCTTCCTGGCTACTCCTTCTACTGCTGTGTTTTTATTTGAAACATGTGCAGGGCTCACCTAGGCATAACTTTGAGTGAGTGTCTTTGTGTAATGTATCGTGTTAATAATTTACACACATGTCTGGCACAGGGGGACGACCTCTCCTCCCCTCTCACAGCTTCAGTACAGCCTGCCTGGTAATGATGTGCGTGCGTGCGTGTGCGTGCGTGCGTGTGTGTGTGTGCGTGTGTGTCTGGAAGCAGAGGTGAATCTTAGTGCATAATTCAACCACCTGACAGTCAGGTCTCGCTCCAGGATGTTATGTGGACCTCTGGTTAAGACAAGACAGCAATATTTACTAAAGACAAGACAGCAATATTTACTAAAGACAAGACAGTAACATTTACTAAAGACATTACAGTAACATTTACTAAAGACAAGGCAGTAACATTTACTAAAGATTACAGTAACATTTACTAAAAACAAGGCAGTAACATTTACTAAAGATTACAGTAACATTTACTAAAAACAAGGCAGTAACATTTACTAAAGACAAGACAGTAACATTTACTAAAGACATTACAGTAACATTTACTAAAGACATTACAGTAACATTTACTAAAGACATTACAGTAATATTTACTAAAATACATTACAGTAACATTTACTAAAGACATTACAGTAACATTTACTAAACAGGTCAATAGACATAGAGTTTGTCCCAAACGGCACCCTGTTCCCTATATAGTGCACTAATTTTGAGGGCCCAAGGGGGAGTAGTGCACTATACAGGGAATAGGGTGCCATTTGGGATGTAGAATGGGTTTAAATGTGCCCATGTTACTGAGCATGTCTGGAGTGCCAATTGAGCGTTTGCACTTTTGGAACGATTCCATTGATTCCATTTCACCAGTCAAACTCAATCAAGTGCAAATTAAGTATTTTTATTAATTTTATTATTTGTATTAATTTATTTTTATTTAACCTTTATTTAACTAGGCAAGTTTATTTTATCTTTTATTTAACCAGGCAAGTTTATTTTATTTTTTATTTTACCTTTATTTAACTAGGCAAGTCAGTTAAGTTGTTCAGGGGAAGAACGACAGACCTTGTCAGCTCGAGGATTTGAACTTGCAACCCTCCGGTTACTAGCCCAACGCTCTAAGCACTATTAAGTCAGTTAAGAAAATATTATTATTTACAATGACGGTCATATTTAAAGGAAAATGAGTACTATTTGAACCCAGATCTGGGAGCCAAAATAAAATAAAATAACATTTCTGGGTTGAAATAGTGTTTTTCTCCAGCACGTTAAAATAAACCAGGAAAAATCAGTTTGAGGTAGCAGAAAAGACAAACGCGTTTTCAACACAGGCATTGAGCTGTCTCTCTCTCTGAGTTTAACCAGACATGAACGAACACTGACCACAACCACCATTCAGACATTTTCATTCTTTTTGACACACAGACAGACAGACAAACACATGTGAATAATGTGCAGAGCTCTGAAATAACATTTCCCTGGCCTAATAATGTCCCTCAAAGAACATAGAAAGCGAAAAGCATTGTACAGTCAGTTGGGCCAAACTCAATACACTCCTCATATGTTCACATACAAAGACATGCCTGCAACACTTCCTTAATGTCCCCGGAGATACTCTTGTTTTCACGATTTGTTGGTCAAGACTCCACAGGAATCACATCTGATAAAGAAATCTTGTGAGATGCACGCATATCAGAGCATGACTGCCAAAAAAAGCTGACATGGAACGTCCAGAGAACCTCCAACATCCAGAGGTTGTTCAACGTCCAGAGAACCTTCATCGCCCAGAGGTCGTTCAACGTCCAGAGGTTGTTCAACGTCCAGAGGTTGTTCAACGTCCAGAGGTCGTTCATCGCCCAGAGAACCTTCAACGTCCAGAGGTTGTTCAACGCCCAGAGAACCTTCAACGCCCAGAGGTTGTTCAACGTCGAGAGGTTGTTCATCGTCCAGAGAACCTTCAACGTCCAGAGGCAGTTCAACGTCCAGAGAACCTTCAACGCCCAGAGGTTGTTCAACGTCCAGAGGTTGTTCAACGTCCAGAGAGCCTTCAATGTCCAGAGGTTGTTCATCGTCCAGAGAACCTTCAACGTCTAGAGGTTGTTCAACGTCCAGAGGTTGTTCAACGTCCAGAGAACCTTCAACGTCCAGAGGTTGTTCAATGTCCAGAGAACCTTCAACGTCCAGAGGTTGTTCAACGTCCAGAGGTTGTTCATCGTCCAGTTGTTGTTCAATGTCCAGAGGTTGTTCAAGTCCAGAGGTCGTTCATCATCCAGAGAACCTTCAACGTCCAGAGGTTGTTCAACGTCCAGAGGTTGTTCAACGTCCAGAGGTCGTTCATCGTCCAGAGGTTGTTCATCCAGTGCTGTTAAAGGTCTCAGGTCTCAGGTCTCTCTAGATTCAATCCCTTCAAGTTTGATCCATTATACACGTTTTAAAGACTGCATATGTCGACTCAGTCGGAAATGACCTTTAAATGTCAATCGCGTTATATCGCGCAGATCATCCGTGGTCTGAATTGAATCTAGGCCTTAGTCTCGTGTCCGTCACAAGACCTGCATGGTAGAAAAGGTCCCTGAGGACTTGCCAGACAGACACACTGAGCTGACTCTGACAGATGACAGCAGAGATACAAGCAGACCATCAGTGGAAAATAGGACTCATAATAACACTTGCTAGATAAAGAACAACGACATTCTGCACTCGACAGTTCTAATGATGTCATCAATTCCACAGAGTGAAATAGAACACATGCTGTGTTCATCTCTACTGATGTCACCAACACTGACTCATCTTGGTCTTCTCAAGTGGATGTGACATCATCTTCTTTATATTTTTTTACAGAGTCAAATAGAACACATGAACTCTCTGTCCATCTGTTATTTGTTGAACCTTTATAACCAACCAGGGCTGACAAGCATTACAGGTAGTCTATCTACCTATGGAGAAAACAGGATGAGTCTGGGATAGATAGATGACATCAACATTGATGAATAGATGACAAGATCATGGGTTCAATTAGTACAAGTATCACACATTCATACCTCAACTGAATGCACCCAATGGGATGCTTTTAACCATATAAGGAATAAGGGACCATGTGGCACGCAGTCAATGTAGTGCTACAGTTGGGTAAAACCATCTGCCTGGCGGCATATATTAATAGTGTAATATTAGTAACTAGTGGCATACAGTATATTAGTAGTGTAATATTAGTATCTAAGTGGTATACAGGATATTAGTACAGTATATTAGTAGCTAGTGGTATACAATATATAAATAGTATAATTAGTAGCTAGTGGTATACAGTATATTAGTAGTGTAATATTAGTATCTAGTGGTATACAGGATATTAGTAGCAGTATATTAGTAGCTAAGTGGTATACAATATATAAATAGTATAGTATTAGTAGCTAAGTGGTATACAATATATAAATATAGTGGTATACAATATATAAATAGTATAGTATTAGTAGCTAAGTGTTATACAGTATATTAGTAGATAATATTAGTAACTAAGTGGTATACAGTATATTAGTAGATAATATTAGTAACTAAGTGGTATACAGTATATTAATGGTGTAATATTAGTAGCTATCAGTAGTTCATATGACAACTGAACTGTTCTCTCTCTCTCCATCAGAGATCATATGACAATTGAACTGTTCTCTCTCTCCCCATCAGAGTTCATATGACAACTGAACTGTTCTCTCTCCCCATCAGAGATCATATGACAACTGAACTGTTCTCTCTCCCCATCAGAGATCATATGACAACTGAACTGTTCTCTCTCCCCATCAGAGATCATATGACAACTGAACTGATCTCTCTCTCCCCATCAGAGATCATATGACAACTGAACTGATCTCTCCCCCTCAGAGTTCATATGACAACTGAACTGTTCTCTCTCCCCATCAGAGATCATATGACAACTGAACTGATCTCTCTCTCCATCAGAGATCATATGACAACTGAACTGTTCTCTCACCCCATCAGAGATCATATGACAACTGAACTGTTCTCTCTCCCCATCAGAGATCATATGACAACTGAACTGTTCTCTCTCTCCCCATCAGAGATCATATGACAACTGAACTGATCTCTCTCCCTCAGAGATCATATGACAACTGAACTGTTCTCTCTCCCCATCAGAGATCATATGACAACTGAACTGTTCTCTCTCCCCATCAGAGATCATATGACAACTGAACTGATCTCTCCCCCTCAGAGTTCATATGACAACTGAACTGTTCTCTCTCCCCATCAGAGATCATATGACAACTGAACTGTTCTCTCTCCCCATCAGAGATCATATGACAACTGAACTGTTCTCTCTCCCCCTCAGAGTTCATATGACAACTGAACTATTCTCTCTCCCCATCAGAGATCATATGACAACTGAACTGTTCTCTCTCCCCCTCAGAGTTCATATGACAACTGAACTGTTCTCTCTCCCCATCAGAGATCATATGACAACTGAACTGTTCTCTCTCCCTCAGAGATCATATGACAACTGAACTGATCTCTCCCCCTCAGAGTTCATATGACAACTGAACTGTTCTCTCTCCCCATCAGAGATCATATGACAACTGAACTGTTCTCTCTCCCCATCAGAGATCATATGACAACTGAACTGTTCTCTCTCCCCCTCAGAGTTCATATGACAACTGAACTGTTCTCTCTCCCCATCAGAGATCATATGACAACTGAACTGTTCTCTCTCCCTCAGAGATCATATGACAACTGAACTGTTCTCTCTCCCCATCAGAGTTCATATGACAACTGAACTGTTCTCTCTCCCCATCAGAGATCATATGACAACTGAACTGATCTCTCCCCCTCAGAGTTCATATGACAACTGAACTGTTCTCTCTCTCCCCATCAGAGATCATATGACAACTGAACTGATCTCTCCCCCTCAGAGTTCATATGACAACTGAACTGTTCTCTCTCTCCCCATCAGAGATCATATGACAACTGAACTGATCTCTCCCCATCAGAGATCATATGACAACTGAACTGATCTCTCCCCCTCAGAGTTCATATGACAACTGAACTGTTCTCTCTCTCCCCATCAGAGATCATATGACAACTGAACTGATCTCTCCCCATCAGAGATCATATGACAACTGAACTGATCTCTCCCCCTCAGAGTTCATATGACAACTGAACTGTTCTCTCTCTCCCCCTCAGAGTTCATATGACAACTGAACTGATCTCTCTCCCCATCAGAGATCATATGACAACTGAACTGTTCTCTCTCCCCATCAGAGATCATATGACAACTGAACTGTTCTCTCTCCCCATCAGAGATCATATGACAACTGAACTGTTCTCTCTCCCCATCAGAGATCATATGACAACTGAACTGATCTCTCCCCATCAGAGTTCATATGACAACTGAACTGTTCTCTCTCTCCCCATCAGAGATCATATGAAAACTGAACTGATCTCTCCCCATCAGAGATCATATGACAACTGAACTGATCTCTCTCCCCCTCAGAGTTCATATGACAACTGAACTGATCTCTCTCCCTCAGAGTTCATACGGAATGATATTATGATTTCATCTAAGTTGAATAAATGCTTCTTGGAAAGAGGGGCTTTCCTTCTTAATTTCATCCATCCTTAAAAGTGTTATTTTTTATTCTCATGTTGTTGACCTTGGTGGGCCCACAGCACTAAACTAGGAATGTGGGGGCCTCTGGTGCTTTCCTTAGCCTGTGTTATCCACAGCTCTGGCCCAGACCAAGTTCTTTCACCATCCCCAGCCTGGTCCAATTGCAACCCATCTGGCCCCAGCCCCCCACCTGTTCCTATAGCAACACCTCTGGCCCCAGCCTGTTCCTATAGCAACACATCTGCCCCCATCCCCCAGCCTGTTCCTATATCAACACCTCTGTCCCCTGCCCCCAGCCTGTTCCTATAGAAACACATCTGCCCCCATCCCCCAGCCTGTTCCTATATCAACACCTCTGTCCCCTGCCCCCAGCCTGTTCCTATAGAAACATCTCTGCCCCCAGCTCCCAGCCTGTTCCTATAGAAACATCTCTGCCCCCAGCTCCCAGCCTGTTCCTATAGAAACATCTCTGCCCCCATCCCCCATCCCCTAGCCTGTTCCTATAGAAACATCTCTGTCCCCAGCTCCCAGCCTGTTCCTATAGAACGACGCGGATCCTGTGTTCTGCCTTACAAACAGGACAACAGAGGGGATTCCATGCAGCGACCCCAAAAAACGACTCCGAAAAAGAGGGAAACGAGGCGGTCTTCTGGTCAGACTCCGGAGACGGGCACACCGTGCACCACTCCCTAGCATTCTTCTTGCCAATGTCCAGTCTCTTGACAACAAGGTTGATGAAATCCGAGCAAGGGTAGCATTCCAGAGGGACATCAGAGACTGTAACGTTCTATGCTTCACGGAAACATGGCTCACTGGAGAGACGCTATCCGAGGCGGTGCAGCCAGCGGGTTTCTCCACGCATCGCGCCGACAGAAACAAACATCTTTCTGGTAAGAAGAGGGGCGGGGGCGTATGCCTTATGGCCAACGTGACATGGTGTGATGAAAGAAACATACAGGAACTCAAATCCTTCTGTTCACCTGATTTAGAATTCCTCACAATCAAATGTAGACCGCATTATCTACCAAGAGAATTCTCTTCGATTATAATCACAGCCGTATATATCCCCCCCAAGCAGACACATCGATGGCTCTGAACAAACTTTATTTAACTCTCTGCAAACTGGAAACCATTTATCCGGAGGCTGCATTCATTGTAGCTGGGGATTTTAACAAGGCTAATCTGAAAACAAGACTCCCTAAATTTTATCAGCATATTGATTGCGCAACCAGGGGTGGAAAGACCTTGGATCATTGTTACTCTAACTTCTGCGATGCATATAAGGCCCTGCCCCGCCCCACTTTCGGAAAAGCTGACCACGACTCCATTTTGTTGATCCCTGCCTACAGACAGAAACTAAAACAAGAGGCTCCCACGCTGAGGTCTGTCCAACGCTGGTCTGACCAAGCTGACTCCACACCAAGCCTCCTTCACTCACGCCGCCAAGCTTACCCTAGTAAAACTGACTATCCTACCAATCCTCGACTTCGGCGATGTCATCTACAAAATGGCTTCCAACACTCTACTCAGCAAACTGGATGCAGTATATCACAGTGCCATCCGTTTTGTCACTAAAGCACCTTATACCACCCACCACTGCGACTTGTATGCTCTAGTCGGCTGGCCCTCGCTACATATTCGTCGCCAGACCCACTGGCTCCAGGTCATCTACAAGTCCATGCTAGGTAAAGCTCCGCCTTATCTCAGTTCACTGGTCACGATGGCAACACCCATCCGTAGCATGCGCTCCAGCAGGTGTATCTCACTGATCATCCCTAAAGCCAACACCTCATTTGGCCGCCTTTCGTTCCAGTACTCTGCTGCCTGTGACTGGAACAAATTGCAAAAATCGCTGAAGTTGGAGACTTTTATCTCCCTCACCAACTTCAAACATCAGCTATCTGAGCAGCTAACCGATCGCTGCAGCTGTACATAGTCTATTGGTAAATAGCCCACCCATTTTCACCTACCTCATCCCCATACTGTTTTTATTTATTTACTTTTCTGCTCTTTTGCACACCAATATCTCTACTTGTACATGACCATCTGATCATATATCACTCCAGTGTTAATCTGCAAAATTGTAACTATTCGTCTACCTCCTCATGCCTTTTGCACACATTGTACATTGTATATAGACTCCCCCTTTGTTTTCTACTGTGTTATTGACTTGTTAATTTGTTTATTCCATGTGTAATTCTGTGTTGTCTGCTCACACTGCTATGCTTTATCTTGGCCAGGTCGCAGTTGTAAATAAGAACTTGTTCTCAACTAGCCTACCTGGTTAAATAAAGGTGAAATAAAAATATAAAAAAAACACTCCAAGACTGCTTCCATCACGTGGACTGGGAGATGTTTCGTATTGCGTCAGATAACAATATTGACGAATACGCTGATTTGGTGTGCGAGTTCATTAGAACGTGCATTGAAGATGTCGTTCCCATAGCAACGATTAAAACATTCCCTAACCAGAAACCGTGGATTGATGGCAGCATTTGCGTGAAACTGAAAGCGCGAACCACTGCTTTTAATCAGGGCAAGGTGTCTGGTAACATGACCGAATACAAACAGTGCAGCTATTCCCTCCGCAAGAATATCAAACAAGCTAAGCGTCAGTACAGAGACAAAGTAGAATCTCAATTCAATGGCTCAGACACAAGAGGCATGTGGCAGGGTCTACAGTCAATCACGGACTACAGGAAGAAACCCAGCCCAGTCACGGACCAGGATGTCTTGCTCCCAGGCAGACTAAATAACTTTTTTGCCCACTTTGAGGACAATACAGTGCCACTGACACGGCCTGCAATGAAAACATGCGGTCTTTCCTTCACTGCAGCCGAGGTGAGTAAGACATTTAAACGTGTTAACCCTCGCAAGGCTGCAGGCCCAGACGGCATCCCCAGCCGCGCCCTCAGAGTATGCGCAGACCAGCTGGCCGGTGTGTTTACGGACATATTCAATCAATCCCTATACCAGTCTGCTGTTCCCACATGCTTCAAGAGGGCCACCATTGTTCCTGTTCCCAAGAAAGCTAAGGTAACTGAGCTAAACGACTACTGCCCCGTAGCACTCACTTCCGTCATCATGAAGTGCTTTGAGAGACTAGTCAAGGACCATATCACCTCCACCCTACCTGACACCCTAGACCCACTCCAATTTGCTTACCGCCCAAAATAGTCCACAGACGATGCAATCTCAACCACACTGCACACTGCCCTAACCCATCTGGACAAGAGGAATACCTATGTGAGAATGCTGTTCATCGACTACAGCTCGGCATTCAACACCATAGTACCCTCCAAGCTCGTCATCAAGCTCGAGACCCTGGGTCTCGACGCCGCCCTGTGCAACTGGGTACTGGACTTCCTGACGGGCCGCCCCCAGGTGGTGAGGGTAGGCAACAACATCTCCTCCCCGCTGATCCTCAACACTGGGGCCCCACAAGGGTGCGTTCTGAGCCC
>NW_024609152.1:80000-87500 GCF_018296145.1 Oncorhynchus tshawytscha
TAACTCTCACCAGACAGATACAGGCCTCTTTATCCCTCACCAGACAGATACAGGCCTCTCTACCTCCAACCAGACAGATACAGGCCTCTCTAACTCTCACCAGACAGATACAGGCCTCTCTAACTCCAACCAGACAGATACAGGCCTCTTCTCTCACCAACTCTCACCAGACAGAGGCCTCTCTAACAGCCAGACTACAGGCCTCTAACTCCAACCAGACAGATACAGGCTCTCTCTCACCAGACAGATACACTCTCACCAGACAGATACAGGCCTCTCTAACTCTCACCAGATAGAGACAGGCCTCTCTACCTCCAACCAGACAGATACAGGCCTCTCTAACTCTCACCAGACAGTAACAGGCCTCTCTAACTCCAACCAGACAGATACAGGCCTCTTTAACTCTCACCAGACAGATACAGACCTCTCTAACTCTCACCAGACTGATACAGGCCTCTCTAACTCCAACCATACAGAGACAGGCCTCTCTAACTCCTACCAGACAGATACAGGCCTCTCTAACTCCAGCCAGACAGATACAGGCCTCTCTAACTCTCACCAGACAGATACAGGCCTCTTTAACTCTCACCAGACAGATACAGGCCTCTCTACCTCCACCAGACAGATACAGGCCTCTCTACCTCCAACCAGACAGATACAGGCCTCTCTACACTCTCACCAGACAGATACAGGCCTCTCTAACTCCAGCCAGACAGATACAGGCCTCTCTAACTCTCACCAGACAGATACAGGCCTCTTTAACTCTCACCAGACAGATACAGGCCTCTCTAACTCTCACCAGACAGGCCTCTCCAACCAGACAGATACAGGCCTCTCTAACTCCAACCAGACAGATACAGGCCTCTCTAACTCTCTCACCAGACAGATACAGGACTCTCTAACTCCAGCCAGACAGATACAGGCCTCTATAACTCTCAACAGACAGATCCAGGCCTCTTTAACTCTCACCAGACAGATACAGGCCTCTCTATCTCCAACCAGACAGATACAGGCCTCTTTAACTCTCACCAGACAGATACAGGCCTCTCGAACTCCAACCAGACAGATACAGGCCTCTCTAACTCCAACCAGACAGATACAGGCCTCTCCAACCAGACTAACTCTCACCAGACAGATACAGGCCTCTCTAACTCTCACCAGACAGATACAGGCCT
Source organism: Oncorhynchus tshawytscha (assembly GCF_018296145.1). Classification (NCBI taxonomy): domain Eukaryota; kingdom Metazoa; phylum Chordata; class Actinopteri; order Salmoniformes; family Salmonidae; genus Oncorhynchus; species Oncorhynchus tshawytscha. Next base: position 81,176 of record NW_024609152.1, read on the forward strand.
CTCTAACTCCAGTCAGACAGATACAGGCCTCTTTAACTCTCACCAGACAGATACAGGCCTCTCTAACTCTCACCAGACAGATACAGGCCTCTCTAACTCCAACCATCCACAGAGACAGGCCTACAGGCCTCTCTAACTCTCACCAACTCCAACCAGACAGATACAGGCCTCTCTAACTCCAACCAGACAGATACAGGCCTCTCTAAATCACCAGACTGATACAGGCCTCTCTAAATCACCAGACAGATAGATACAGAGACACTGTCCAGAGGTCCTTGACCCCCTGCCTCTCAATTCAATTCAATTCAATTCAAGGGCTTTATTGGCATGGGAAACATGTGTTAACATTGCCAAAGCAAGTGAGGTAGATAATATATAAAGTGAATATATAAAGTGAAATAAACAATACAAATTAACAGTAAATATTACCCATACAGAAGTTTCAAAACAATAAAGACATTACAAATGTCATATTATATATACTGTGTTTTAACAATGTACAAATGGTTAAAGGACACAAGATAAAATAAATAAGCATAAATATGGGTTGTATTTACAATGGTGTTTGTTCTTCACTGGTTGCCCTTTTCTCATGGCAACAGGTCACACATCGTGCTGCTGTGATGTCACACTGTGGAATATCACCCAGTAGATATGGGAGTTTATCAAAATTGGATTTGTTTTCGAATTCTTTGTGGATCTGTGTAATCTGAGGGAAATATGTCTCTCTAATATGGTCATACATTGGGCAGGAGGTTAGGAAGTGCAGCTCAGTTTCCACCTCATTTTGTAGGCAGTGAGCACATAGCTTGTCTTCTCTTGAGAGCCATGTCTGCCTACGGCGGCCTTTCTCAATAGCAAGGCTATGCTCACTGAGTCTGTACATAGTCAAAGCTTTAAGTTTGGGTCAGTCACAGTGGTCAGGTATTCTGCCGCTGTGTACTCTCTGTGTAGGGCCAAATAGCATTCTAGTTTGCTCTGTTTTTTTGTTAATTCTTTCCAATGTGTCAGGTAATTATCTTTTTGTTTTCTCATGATTTGGTTGGGTCTAATTGTGCTGCTGTCCTGGGGCTCTGTAGGGTGTGTTTGTGTTTGTGAACAGAGCCCCAGGACCAGCTTGCTTAGGGGACTCTTCTCCAGGTTCATCTCTCTGTAGATGATGGCTTTGTTATGGAAGGTTTGGGAATCGCTTCCTTTTAGGTGGTTATAGAATTTAACGTCTCTTTTCTGGATTTTGATAATTAGTGGGTATCGGCCTAATTCTGCTCTGCATGCATTATTTGGTGTTATACGTTGTACACGGAGGATATTTTTGCAGAATTCTGCGTGCAGAGTCTCAATTTGGTGATTGTCCTTTTTTGTGAAGTCTTGGCTGGTGAGCGGCCCCCAGACCTCACAACCATAAAGGGCCTCTCTCTCTCTCTCTCACCAGACAGATAGAGACAGAGACACTGCCCAGAGGTCCTTGAAGCTCTCTCTCACCAGACAGATAGAGACAGAGACACTGCCCAGAGGTCCTTGAAGCTCTGTCTCTCTCTCTCTCTGCAGAGTTTATGATACAGTATCAGCTCAACTCAAACAGTAACAGGACAGCTGGTCCTGCTGGCTCACAACCTCCTCTCAGTCCCCAACACACAGAGATAACTCAAGAGCATCTCCCTCCCTCCAGAAGCCAAGCATCTAGCTATACACACATACCCACACCCACACCCACACCCACACCACACACACACACACACACACACACACACACACACACACACACACACACACACACACACACACATATACACACACACAATAAGCCTTGCTTATACCTGGTTCAAACTTGCGTCCTTTGTTCTTATTGTCCACATTCTGATTGTGCCCACATCGTTAGGCGGTGTAGACAATTAAAAGACACTTTGTGATCTGATTGTGATCGGATCATCCTGCCCACCTCTGGACATAGACACAGATTGGATATCTTACAAGTATAGACAGATCTGGACAGAGAAGCCACTTAAATCATCCTTCATTCCTCTGAAATTATTGAGGCACCATTGACTTATTGCATCTTACAATAAATAGTACTAAAGTAAAATACTTTAAAGTACTATTTATATTTTTGACAACTTTTACTTCACTTTTTTATTTTATTTTATTTTACCTTTATTTAACCAGGCAAGTCAGTTAAGAACAAATTCTTATTTTCAATGACGGCCTAGGAACAATGAGTTAACTGCCTGTTCAGGGGCAGAACGACAGATTTGTACCTTGTCAGCTCGGGGGTTTGAACTTGCAACCTTCCGGTTACTAGTCCAACGCTCTAAGCACTAACCAAAATATTGTACTTTCTACCCCACACATTTTCCCTGACACCCAAAAGTACTTGTTAAATTGTGAATGCTTAGCAGGACAGGTCCAATTCACACACTATTCAACATCTCTTATCGTCTGTACGGCCTCTGATCTTAGCAGGACAGGTCCAATTCACACACTATTCAAGAGAACATCCCAGGACATCTCTACTGCCTCTGATCTTAGCAGGACAGGTCCAATTCACACACTATTCAAGAGAACATCCCAGGACATCTCTACTGCCTCTGATCTTAGCAGGACAGGTCCAATTCACACACTATTCAAGAGAACATCCCAGGACATCTCTACTGCCTCTGATCTTAGCAGGACAGGTCCAATTCACACACTATTCAAGAGAACATCCCAGGACATCTCTACTGCCTCTGATCTTAGCAGGACAGGTCCACTATTTCATCTCTGTACGGCCTCACACTATTCTAAGAGAACATCCCAGGACATCTCTACTGCCTCTGATCTTAGCAGGACAGGTCCAATTCACACACTATTCAAGAGAACATCCCAGGACATCTCTACTGCCTCTGATCTTAGCAGGACAGGTCCAATTCACACACTATTCAACATCCCTTATTGTCTGTACGGCCTCTGATCCGGCGGAGTCACTGAACACAAATGCTTTGTTTGTAAATGATGTCGTGTTGCAGCCGCTGCCTATCCTTATATACAAATAAAATGCTGCCGTCTGATTTGCTTAATATAAAGAATTTGAAATTATTTATACTTTTAATTTTAATACTTAAGTACATTTTAGCAATGAAATGTACTTTTGATACTTAAGTATATGTAAAACCAAATACTTTTAGACTTTCTCTAAAGTAGTGTTTTACTGGGTGACTTTCACTTTTACTTTAGTCATTTTCTGTTAAGGTATCTTTACTTTTACTCAAGTATGACAATTGGTACTTTTCCCACCAATGTACAATACCAGTCAAAACTTTAGAGGCTCATTCAAGGGTATTTATTTATTTTTTACTGTTTTCTACATTGTAGAATAATAGTGAAGACATCAAAACTATGAAATAACACATATGGAGTCATGTAGTAACCAACAAAGTGTTAAAACAAATCAGAATTCGGAGATTCTTCAAAGGAGCCACCCTTTGCCTTGATGACAGCTTTGCACACTCTTGATATTCTCTCAACCAGCTTCACCTGGAATGCTTTTCCAACAGTCTTGAAGGAGATCCCACATACGTTGAGCACTTGTTGGCTGCTTTTCCTTCACTCTGTGGTCCAACTCATCACCAATGCACAAGCCTCTGACCTCTTCTCTCTCCATCTATTACAGTCCCCTCAGCACACACACACACACACACACACACACACACGCACACACACACACATCATAAAAACACATTGCCCATTTAACCCTGCGTCTATCAAAGCAGCTCCACTCAGCAATTAACCCATATTCTGCTGCTGTCCAGCTGCCTGCACACAACACACACACACACACGCACCCCCCACACACACACACACACACACACACACACACACCCCCCACACACACACACACACACACACACACACACACTCACCCCCTGCCGAGCATTCCCAACCTCCCGTTCCCAAATCACTATAATTCCAAACAACAACGTGTTATTTTCCTGAGCGAGGAGCACATGGATCGCATGCCTCCAGACCTGTTGATTAGGGGCTTGTTGGAAACATAGAAAGACTGTGGTTTCCTGAGGAAGAAAAACCCGCATCAGCTGTCACATTGATAATCACAGCGTTGCTTTCTGCTATTCCTGTCATAATGGTGTAATTATATAAGTACCATATCTCTGCTATTTCTATAAATCATATAATTATATTATTTCCCCAGTTCTAGGCTGTGTTCTAAATAGCACCCTACTCCCTATACAGTTCACTACTTTAGACCAGAGCCCCATAAGAAGTGCACTACATAGGGAATAGGAAGCCATCTGGGACATAGTTTAGTCTTGGACCAACCTCTACATGTTGTTGTTTCTTTTTGTGCAATTTCCTACTTCTTCTTTCTAGCTAGAAGACCAACAATTCATCATAGTCCATGTTGTTGTTTCTTCATCTGGCCTCAGTGTTCCAGTTTATCTGGGTGTCTGGCCTCAGTGTTCCAGTTCATCTAGCCTCTGGCCTCAGTGTTCCAGTTCATCTAGCCTCAGTGTTCCAGTTCATCTAGCCTCAGTGTTCCAGTTCATCTAGCCTCAGTGTTTCAGTTCATCTAGCCTCAGTGTTCCAGTTCATCTAGCCTCAGTGTTCCAGTTCATCTAGCCTCAGTGTTCCAGTTCATCTAGTCTCTCAGTGCAGTTCCAGTTCATCTGGCCTCAATGTTCCAGTTCATCTAGCCTCAGTGTTCCAGTTCATCTAGCCTCAGTGTTCCAGTTCATCTGGCCTCAGTGTTCCAGTTCATCTGGTCTCAGTGTTCCAGTTCATCTGGCCTCAGTGTTCCAGTTAATCTACCCTCAGTGTTCCAGTTCATCTAGCCTCTGTGCTGCAGTTCATCTAGCCTCAGTGTTCCAGTTCATCTGGCCTCAGTGTTCCAGTTCATCTGGCCCCAGTGTTCCAGTTCATCTAGCCTCAGTGTTCCAGTTCATCTGGCCTCAGTGTTCCAGTTCATCTGGCCTCAGTGTTCCATTTCTAAAGGAAACATCTTTACTTGTTTTACACAGGGCTCCAGATAGGCCAGAGACAAAGGGTGCTTCCCAAATGTGACCCTATTGAGCCCTGTGTATCCTGTCAAAAGCAATGAACTAAAGAGGGACAAGGGTGCATGAGCACCAAGGAAGATTAACAGACTCTATCCACACACAGCATGTCTAGGCATGAACATCATACAGTACAGTGTTGCCTAGCCAGAGGGCAACGTCAACATTACAGAGGTGCTACCATGGAATAAGAAGTACTAGACGACCCTGGTCTCATTACATCCTACACTAATGATCCTGGTCTCATTACACCCTCCACTAACGACCCTGGTCTCATTACACCCTCCACTAACGACCCTGGTCTCATTACACCCTCCACTAACGACCCTGGTCTCATTACACCCTCCACTAACGACCCTGGTCTCATTACATCCTACACTAACGATCCTGGTCTCATTACACCCTCCACTAAAGAGTCGGAGGAGCCATGTCAAGTCTACTGCGCCAGGTGTTGGGGCATAGTGGTCCTACACACACACATGCATGCACACAGACACACACGCGCAGGTATGCACACTCACTAACACACACACTAACACACACACACTTGCACTTGTATGCACACACCAACATGGACATGGGCACACGTACGCTCATAAGTACGCACGCGCACACACACGTGCACACACAGACACACACACACACACACACACACACACACACACACACACACACACACACACACACACACACACACACACACACACAGGAAGTCTCAGCAGGAGCAACACCTGGGGGAAATCCCCCAGCCTCCACTCCTCTCTCCCAAATGGCTCCCTATTCCCTTCATAGTGCACTACTTCTAACCTGAGCCCTATGGGTAGTGCACTACTTTTGACCTGAGCCCTAAGGGTAGTGCACTACTTTTGACCTGAGCCCTATGGGTAGTGCACTACTTCTGACCTGAGCCCTATGGGTAGTGCACTATGTAGGGAACAGGGTGTCGTTTGAGATACAACCATTGGTCTGAGGCCGTCACATCACACTGTCGGGCCAAGTCCATGACTCAGTGTCCACTTGACATTTACTGGTACCAGGAGAACTGTTATGGCTCTAATGTACTGGGTCTGTGGGAACGATGCACGATACGTAGGCCACTGACCACACACTTCACATGGTAAACACACTGACCACACACTTCACATGGTAAACACACTGACCACACACTTCACATGGTAAACACACTGACCACACACTTCACATGGTAAACACACTGACCACACACTTCACATGGTAAACACACTGACCACACACTTCACATGGTAAACACACTGACC
>NW_024609152.1:92500-114639 GCF_018296145.1 Oncorhynchus tshawytscha
TGTGTGTGTGTGTGTGACGGTGTGTGTGCGCTAAAGCAGAAGGCTTGTGTCACAAGGGTGGTTCCACATTACTAATGCTATTACTAAGATAGCATTATTATATTACTCAATGAATATGCTATTATAAGAGTAGAATCACTGACTGTTACAGAAGAACACTCAATTACAAAACATAAAAGGAATTATCCTAAATGCCACAGCCGGAAGCTGCACAGATATAAAAAGGCTATTTTTCATTCAGTCTGCACATGAATAAGTGATGTAGTGTCTTAGCTGGAAAGGCCCCTGGTTAAAATGTATTTTCACTTTAATAAAATGAATCATATTATAGTACATGTAATGCAATATCAGACTGATTCCTAGTCAACAACCAGACCTGTGTCCATTAGACAGGAACGGTCTGGTAAACTCCTCCCTCCCTCCTCACTGGCATTTTCATTGGGGTGTAAAAATCATGCAACAATCGCACCTATGTTTGTGTCAGATAGAGGAAGAGAGAGTGAGACAATGCGACCCCTATTGTGGCCTAATGTGCGGGCAGAGCCTGGACACACGGTGATGTGCTAACTCCAGAGTCCTCACTGCTGGCTGGGGAGGAAGACTCCTCTCTCTGTCCTGGTTCCCCATCAACCTATAGTGAGATGGAGAAAGACAGAGGACCAGGGTTTCATAGCAGACCTGGGTTCAAATAAGAAGTTGTTTTCTTTGATTGACTGTTTGAATGAGCTTGCCTGGAGTGCCATATGGGTGGGCTTTGCACTTTTGGGAATATTCTATTGCTTAAATTGCACCAGGCATGATCAATGAAGCACAGCTAAAGTATCTGACAGTTACTATTACTATTAAGCCAATCATCTGTATTACAGACAAATGCTGCCCCCTGCTGGAAAACTTTATTCATTTCTGTCGTAGGAACACAGAGTAAGAACACAGAGTAAGAACACAGAGTAGAACACAGAGTAAGAACACAGAGTAAGAACACAGAGTAAGAACACAGAGTAAGAACACAGAGTAAGAACACAGAGTAAGAACACACAGTAAGAAAATACAGTAAGTACACACAGTAAGTACACACAGTAAGTACACACAGTAAGAAAATATAGTAAGTACACACAGTAAGTACACACAGTAAGTACACACAGTAAGAACACACAGTAAGAAAATACAGTAAGTACACACAGTAAGTACACACAGTAAGAAAATATAGTAGGTACACACAGTAAGTACACACAGTAAGAACACACAGTAAGAACACACGCAGTAAAAACACACGCAGTAAGAACACACGCAGTAAGAACACACAGTAAGAACACACGCAGTAAGAACACACAGTAAGAACACACAGTAAGAACACACAGTAAGAACACACAGTAAGAACACAGTAAGAACACAGTAAGAACACACGCAGTAAGAACACACGCAGTAAGAACACACGCAGTAAGAACACACGCAGTAAGAACACACGCAGTAAGAACACACGCAGTAAGAAACACACGCAGTAAGAACACACGCAGTAAGAACACACGCAGTAAGAACACACGCACACGCAGTAAGAACACACGCAGTAAGAACACACGCAGTAAGAACACACGCAGTAAGAACACACGCAGTAAGAACACACGAACAGTAAGAACACACGCAGTAAGAACACACGCAGTAAGAACACACGCAGTAAGAACACACGCAGTAAGAACACACGCAGTAAGAACACACGCAGTAAGAACACACGCAGTAAGAACACACGCAGTAAGAACACACGCAGTAAGAACACACGCAGTAAGAACACACGCAGTAAGAACACACAGTAAGAACACACGCAGTAAGAACACACACAGTAAGAACACACAGTAAGAACACGCAGTAAAAACACAGGAAAGGGAAAACAAGTTATGAATATAATATACGTGTTTGTTCCAATTAGTTTCAATGAACATTCTTAACTAAGATCAGTAGGTCAGGGTTTCACTGTGGAAAACTTGGTTAATGTGAAATATGGTTCATCTTGACTGAGGGAGTTCAACTGCAACAGTCATTTAATTAGGCCGTATTCGCCCACATGGCTCCTTCACCATAATACACTGCTGACACTGACTGAATCAAAAGCTTGACTCAACCCAATGCCCAAACCCCCTAACATCAGCAGTCTGCCCAAACCCCTAACATCAGCAGGCAGTCCAGCAGTCTGCCCAAACCCCTAACACCAGCAGTCTGCCCAAACCCCTAACATCAGCAGTCTGCCCAAACCCCTAACATCAGCAGTCTGCCCAAACCCCTAACATCAGCAGTCTGCCCAAACCCCTAACATCAGCAGGCAGTCCAAACCCCTAACATCAGCAGTCAGCCCAAACCCCTAACATCAGCAGGCAGCAGTCTGCCCAAACCCCAAACATCAGCAGGCAGTCCAGCAGTCTGCCCAAACCCCTAACATCAGCAGGCAGTCCAGCAGTCTGCCCAAACCCCTAACATCAGCAACAAGTCCAGCAGTCTGCCCAAACCCCTAACATCAGCAACAAGTCCAGCAGTCTGCCCAAACCCCTAACATCAGCAGGCAGTCCAGCAGTCTGCCCAAACCCCTAACATCAGCAACAGTCCAGCAGTCTGCCCAAACCCCTAACATCAGCAACAAGTCCAGCAGTCTGCCCAAACCCCTAACATCAGCAACAAGTCCAGCAGTCTGCCCAAACCCCTAACATCAGCAGGCAGTCCAGCAGTCTGCCCAAACCCCTAACATCAGCAACAAGTCCAGCAGTCTGCCCAAACCCCTAACATCAGCAACAAGTCCAGCAGTCTGCCCAAACCCCTAACATCAGCAGCCAGTCCAGCAGTCTGACAGAGAACCCAGAATAACACAGTGAGACTGAGCCTCATGTAGAAGAGGCCCTGGAGACCTCTCATGTTTCCAACCATGAGATTTATACTGTAGTCATAACAAAGGAGGAACAACACTGACACACACACACCACCCACACACACACACAAAGACTTGGGGTCGTGGCCACAACCATGTGAAGTACAACTGTCAACTTAAGTCATGATGGACGAGCTACAGACCACTGAGACAACACTGGGTCATCCTAGTCATCAGAACACTGGGTCATCCTATAGTCATCAGAACACTGAGACATCACTGGGTCATCCTATAGTCATCAGAACACTGAGACATCACTGGGTCATCCTATAGTCATCAGAACACTGGGTCATCACTATAGTCATCAGAACACTGAGACACACTGGGTCATCCTATCATCAGAACACTGAGACAACACCGGGTCATCCTATAGTCATCAGAACACTGAGACAACACCGGGTCATCCTATAGTCATCAGAACACTGAGACAACACTGGGTCATCCTATAGTCATCAGAACTCTGAGACAACACTGGGTCATCCTATAGTCATCAGAACAACAGAGGGGGTTGCCCAGTCCAGAAACTGCATCTAGCCCATACCACCTTGGCACGTCTTGGCTGTGCCCGAAATGGTTCCCTATTCCCTATTTAGAAGGATACTTCTCATCAGTACCCACAGGGCTCTGGTCAAGAAGCATAGGGCACTAGAAAGGGATTAGGATGCCATTTGGTACAGGAGAGGATTGTCCAACAGAAAGCACCAGTAGATTCTCTTCCTCCATATGAGATGGTGGGATCTTCTCTGAAGGGAACCGACTTGGACAGATGGACAGCGGAGAGGATTGTCCAACAGAAAGCACCAGTAGATTCTCTTCCTCCATATGAGATGGTGGGATCTTCTCTGAAGGGAACCGACTTGGACAGATGGACAGCGGAGAGGATTGTCCAACAGAAAGCACCAGTAGATTCTCTTCCTCCATATGAGATGGTGGGATCTTCTCTGAAGGGAACCGACTTGGACAGATGGACAGCGGAGAGGATTGTCCAACAGAAACGAGCAGCAGGTCTGCCGTAGCCTAAAACAACAGTCCTATATTACTGAATCAACACAGAGCACCAGGATATTCCCTTTACTCTAAACGTCCTAAGTGACTATGGAAAATCCTTTCACACGTGTTGATGAATAGGTGTAACTACTATCACCCCTTAAGAGTCTATGTTAAATAAACGTTGCACAGAATAATGACACAAATCATATTCAATTTCCATAAATGTTTTATTTCCATTCAAAGGACCAGATGACCTTTCCTCAGTCGCTCAATAACAATAAGCAGTTATTTCACAAAACTGTCTGTCGATGAAACAGGACTTGACTTTATACATAGGACACTATACAACCTTTCATCAGAGGAAAGTATAATATTATCTAGGAAAGCGCCAGGGGGGGCCAGTTTACAGCTCAGCGATGGGCTTGTGAGGCCAGTACGGGTGTTTCTCCTTGTCCAGCTTGGTCTCAGGGAACGTGTCGTTCAGATCATCGATGGTCATCTGGTCGAAGGGAATCATGTTCTGGAACTTCTCCAGCTGGAAGAGAGGAAGGTGGATCAACAGAGAGAAGAGAACTACATGTCTCTAAATAGTGGAAGAGAGGAAGGTGGATCAACAGAGAGAAGAGAACTACATGTCTCTAAATAGTGGAAGAGAGGAAGGTGGATCAACAGAGAGAAGAGAACTACATGTCTCTAAATAGTGGAAGAGAGGAAGGTGGATCAACAGAGAGAAGAGAACTACATGTCTCTAAATAGTGGAAGAGAGGAAGGTGGATCAACAGAGAGAACTACAATACCAGTCAACAGTTTGGACACACCTACTCCTTACAGGGTTTTTCTTTATTTTTTACTATATTCCACATTGTAGAATAATAGTGATTAAAACTATGAAATAACACATATGGAATCATGAAGTAACCAAAATAGTGTTAAAGGAAAATGTATTTTTACAATGTAGAAAATAGTAAAAATAAAGAAAAACCCTTGAATCAGTAGGTATGTCCAGACTTTTGACTGGTACTGTACATGTCTCTAAATAGTAGAGTCTCTCAGGGGGTCTACTGCTGACTGGTACTATACATGTCTCTAAATAGTGGAGTCTGGTACTGGTACTAAAATATAAAGAGACATTCTAGGGAAATCCGTGTAGGGGAGTGTGTGTGTGTGTGTAGGGGAGCGTGTGTGTGTGTGTGTGGGAGCGTGTGTGTGTGTGTGTAGGGGAGCGTGTGTGTGTGTGTGTAGGGGAGCGTGTGTGTGTGTGTAGGGGAGCGTGTGTGTGTGTGTGTGTGTAGGGGAGCGTGTGTGTGTGTGTAGGGGAGCGTGTGTGTGTGTGTAGGGGAGCGTGTGTGTGTGTGTGTGTAGGGGAGCGTGTGTGTGTGTGTGTGTAGGGAGCGTGTGTGTGTGTGTGTAGGGGAGCGTGTGTGTGTGTGTGTAGGGAGCGTGTGTGTGTGTGTGTAGGGGAGCGTGTGTGTGTGTGTGTGTAGGGAGCGTGTGTGTGTAGGGGAGCGTGTGTGTGTAGGGGGGAGCGTGTGTGTAGGGGATGCGTGTAGAGTGTGTAGGGGAGCGTGTGTGTGTGTGTAGGGGAGCGTGTGTGTGTGTAGGGGAGCGTGTGTGTAGGGGAGCGTGTGTGTGTGTGTAGGTGAGCATGTGTGTGTGTAGGGGAGCGTGTGTGTAGGGGGAGCGTGTGTGTGTGTAGGGGAGCGTGTGTGTGTGTAGGGAGCGTGTGTGTGTGTGTAGGGGAGCGTGTGTGTGTGTGTGTGTAGGGAGCGTGTGTGTGTGTGTGTAGGGGCGTGTGTGTGTGTGTGTAGGGGAGCGTGTGTGTGTGTGTGTAGGGGAGCGTGTGTGTGTGTAGGGGAGCGTGTGTGTGTGTGTGTGTAGGGGAGCGTGTGTGTGTGTGTAGGGGACTGCGTGTGTGTGTGTGTGTAGGGGAGCGTGTGTGTAGGGGAGCGTGTGTGTGTGTGTGTGTAGGGGAGCGTGTGTGTGTGTGTGTGTGTAGGGGAGCGTGTGTGTGTGTGTGTGTGGGGAGCTGTGTGTGTGTGTGTGTAGGGGAGCGTGTGTGTGTGTGTGTGTAGGGAGCGTGTGTGTGTGTGTGTCTAAATAGTGGTGTGTGTGTGTGTGTGTAGGGGAGCGTGTGTGTGTGTGTGTGTAGAGGAGCGTGTGTGTGTGTGTAGGGGAGCGTGTGTGTGTAGGGGAGCGTGTGTGTGTGTAGGGGAGCGTGTGTGTGTGTAGGGAGTGTGTGTGTGTGTAGGGGAGCGTGTGTGTAGGGGAGCGTGTGTGTGTGTGTAGGGGAGCGTGTGTGTGTAGTGTAGGGGAGTGTGTGTGTGTGTGTAGGGGAGCGTGTGTGTGTGTGTGTGTAGGGGAGCGTGTGTGTGTGTGTGTGTAGGGGAGCGTGTGTGTGTGTGTGTGTAGGGGAGCGTGTGTGTGTGTGTGTAGTAGGGGAGCGTGTGTGTGTGTGTGTGTAGGGGAGCGTGTGTGTGTGTGTGTAGGGGAGCGTGTGTGTGTGTGTAGGGGAGCTGTGTGTGTGTGTGTGTAGGGGAGCGTGTGTGTGTGTGTGTGTGTAGGGGAGCGTGTGTGTGTGTGTGTGGGGAGTGTGTGTGTGTGTGTGTGTAGGGGAGCGTGTGTGTGTGTGTGTAGGGGAGCGTGTGTGTGTGTGTGTGTAGGGGAGCGTGTGTGTGTGTGTGTGTGTGTAGTAGAGCGTGTGTGTGTGTGTGCCAGAGGAGCGTGTGTGTGTGTGTGTAGGGAGCGTGTGTGTGTAGGGGAGCGTGTGTGTAGGGGAGCGTGTGTGTGTAGGGGAGCGTGTGTGTGTAGGGGAGCGTGTGTGTGTAGGGGAGCGTGTGTGTGTAGGGGAGTGTGTGTGTGTAGGGGAGCGTGTGTGTGTAGGGGAGCGTGTGTGTGTAGGGGAGCGTGTGTGTGTAGGGGAGCGTGTGTGTGTAGGGGAGCGTGTGTGTGTAGGGGAGCGTGTGTGTGTAGGGGAGCGTGTGTGTAGGGGAGTGTGTGTAGGGGAGTGTGGGTGTGGTTTGGAGTGGCGTGTGTGTAACCCACCTCCTTCTCATACTGGCCAATACGAGCTTTGGAAGCCTCCACGTAGGCAACAGCAGCTTTGTTCTGAAACAACGAAGAAATATAACCAATAATAATGGAGGAGGCATCAAGAGCAGTGAGTGCTTTGCATAATGAGGTGTTGCCTCTTGAAATGGAACTCTGAGCTCATTCATCACCTCTTCCTCCAGGACAGAGAACAATTCAACATAATTAGCTAGCTACTGTAATATTAATACAGGAATGAGGTGGAGCACAGTGAAGAGTCATTCTGAATCACTACAGCAGAGCGGTGAAGAGTCATTCTGAATCACTACAGCAGAGCGGTGAAGAGTCATTCTGAATCACTACAGCAGAGAAGATTCATTCTGAATCACTACAGCAGAGCAGTGAAGAGTCATTCTGAATCACTACAGCAGAGCAGTGAAGAGTCATTCTGAATCACTACAGCAGAGCAGTGAAGAGTCATTCTGAATCACTACAGCAGAGCAGTGAAGAGTCATTCTGAATCACTACAGCAGAGCAGTGAAGAGTCATTCTGAATCACTACAGCAGAGCAGTGAAGAGTCATTCTGAATCACTACAGCAGAGCAGTGAAGAGTCATTCTGAATCACTACAGCAGAGCAGTGAAGAGTCATTCTGAATCACTACAGCAGAGCAGTGAAGAGTCATTCTGAATCACTACAGCAGAGCAGTGAAGAGTCATTCTGAATCACTACAGCAGAGCAGTGAAGAGTCATTCTGAATCACTACAGCAGAGCAGTGAAGAGTCATTCTGAATCACTACAGCAGAGCAGTGAAGAGTCATTCTGAATCACTACAGCAGAGCAGTGAAGAGTCATTCTGAATCACTACAGCAGAGCGGTGAAGAGTCATTCTGAATCACTACAGCAGAGCAGTGAAGAGTCATTCTGAATCACTACAGCAGAGCGGTGAAGAGTCATTCTGCACAGTAACTTCTAACCCCGAGCTACTACTCACCGCCTCGGCCTCCTGTGTGTTGATGGCGGCGGTGGCTGTGTCCTTGGGCTCAGGAATGGTCAGGGCTGAGAACTGAGGACGACAGGAGATGGGTGAGATGAGGACAGGGGGTGAGATGAGGACAAGAAATAGAACAGACCAATATTAACTTAAGCACTTTGGGACAAACGTTGTTGTAAAAAGGGCTTTATAAATGAGTGCCACCACAATACCCCCATCACCACAATACCCCCATCACCACAATACCCCCATCACAATACCCCCATCACCACAATACCCCCATCACAATACCACAATCACAGATGTTCCTTGGCAAAAAAGACCAAACGAAGCAGACTGAACTCTGTGGTCCTTTAAAACCTACAGAATCTAAATTATTATTGTGTTACAGCTTGAATAATAAAACAAATGTGACTCTGGCTGACAACATGAGGCGACATTAGGACTGTTTTCCTCCAGAAACGTCTGGCTGACAACATGAGGCGACATTAGGACCGTTTTCCTCCAGAAACGTCTGGCTGACAACATGAGGCGACATTAGGACTGTTTTCCTCCAGAAACGTCTGGCTGACAACATGAGGCGACATTAGGACTGTTTTCCTCCAGAAACGTCTGGCTGACAACATGAGGCGACATTAGGACCGTTTTCCTCCAGAAACGTCTGCTTCATGCTGTTTCCTCGGCTTGTTTACTTCCTAGTACTGAGACAGCGGTATCTTGACAACACTAATATAAATACATTTGATTGACTGAAGCATGAAGTTCCAGTACCCATCTCCGGTTGAGAACGCTTTCCATCATAATAATCACACCGATGTCTGATAGGGATCGATGAGGACATGTTCTACTCTGAAACAGCTTAGTAAACTGAATCCACATTACAGCATGCCACAACATACCAGACTAATATTGTTGTGACTGAACCAGTATTACAGTACCACACAGTGGACAGGATACTACATACCAGATGACTGAACCACACAGTGGACAGGATACTACATACCAGATGACTGAACCAGTGTTACAGTACCACACAGTGGACAGAATACTACATACCAGATGACTGAACCAGTGTTACAGTACCACACAGTGGACAGGATACTACATACCAGATGACTGAACCAGTGTTACAGTACCACACAGTGGACAGGATACTACATACCAGATGACTGAACCACACAGTGGACAGGATACTACATACCAGATGACTGAACCAGTGTTACAGTACCACACAGTGGACAGGATACTACATACCAGATGACTGAACCAGTGTTACAGTACCACACAGTGGACAGGATACTACATACCAGATGACTGAACCAGTGTTACAGTACCACACAGTGGACAGGATACTACATACCAGACTAATATTGTTGTGACTGAACCAGTATTACAGTACCACACAGTGGACAGGATACTACATACCAGATGACTGAACCACACAGTGGACAGGATACTACATACCAGATGACTGAACCAGTGTTACAGTACCACACAGTGGACAGGATACTACATACCAGATGACTGAACCAGTGTTACAGTACCACACAGTGGACAGGATACTACATACCAGATGACTGAACCAGTGTTACAGTACCACACAGTGGACAGGATACTACATACCAGATGACTGAACCAGTGTTACAGTACCACACAGTGGACAGGATACTACATACCAGATGACTGAACCAGTGTTACAGTACCACACAGTGGACAGGATACTACATACCAGACTAATATTGTTGTGACTGAACCAGTATTACAGTACCACACAGTGGACAGGATACTACATACCAGATGACTGAACCACACAGTGGACAGGATACTACATACCAGATGACTGAACCACACAGTGGACAGGATACTACATACCAGACTAATATTGTTGTGACTGAACAAGTATTACAGTACCACACAGTGGACAGAATACTACATACCAGATGACTGAACCACACAGTGGACAGGATACTACATACCAGATGACTGAACCAGTATTACAGTACCACACAGTGGACAGAATACTACATACCAGATGATGACTGAACCAGTATTACAGTACCACACAGTGGACAGGATACTACATACCAGATGACTGAACCAGTGTTACAGTACCACAGTGGACACGATACTACATACCAGATGACTGAACCAGTGTTACAGTACCACACAGTGGACAGGATACTACATACCAGATGACAGAACCAGTGTTACAGTACCACACAGTGGACAGGATACTACATACCAGATGACTGAACCAGTGTTACAGTACCACACAGTGGACAGGATACTACATACCAGATGACTGAACCAGTGTTACAGTACCACACAGTGGACAGGATACTACATACCAGATGACTGAACCAGTGTTACAGTACCACACAGTGGACAGGATACTACATACCAGATGACTGAACCAGTGTTACAGTACCACACAGTGGACAGGATACTACATACCAGATGACTGAACCAGTGTTACAGTACCACACAGTGGAAATAAATACCAAGATCAAGGGCTACACTTTTTCAACAGGATAACAACAAATTGCTGGTGAGTGATCTAAAACTGTGATCTTGGTTGTCTCAACACTTTACCCATGTCAATACCAGATGACTGAACCAGTGTTACAGTACCACACAGTGGACAGGATACTACATACCAGACTAATATGCTGAACAAAAATATAAATCGCAACATGTAAAGTGCTGGTCATGTTTCATGAGCTGAAATAAAAGATCACCTAACATTTTCTATATGCAAAATGTTTTTTTACATTCCTGTTACTGATCAATTCTTCTTTGCCAAGATATTTAATCCACCTGACAGGTGTGGCATATCAAAAAGCTGATTGAACAGCATGATGATTTCACAGGTGCACCTTGTACTGGGGACAATAAAAGGCCACTCTAAAATGTGCAGTTGTCACACAATGTCACAGATGTCTCAAGTTTTGAGGGAGCGTGCAATTGACATGCTGGCTACAGGAATGTCCACCAGAACTGTTGCCAGATAATTAAATTGTCATTTCTATACCATAGAGCCTACAGCATATATATATATTTTTTGGCAGTACATCCAACCGGCCTCACAAACACAGACCATGTGTAACCACGGCAGCCCAGGACGTCCACATCAGGCTTCTTCCCCTGCGGGATTGTCTGAGACCT
Organism: Oncorhynchus tshawytscha; assembly: GCF_018296145.1. Lineage (NCBI taxonomy): Eukaryota > Metazoa > Chordata > Actinopteri > Salmoniformes > Salmonidae > Oncorhynchus > Oncorhynchus tshawytscha. The sequence goes on from NW_024609152.1 coordinate 103,585, forward strand.
GCCAAACAGACAGCTGATGAAACCAAGCAGTATTTCTGTCTAGAATAAAGCCCCTTTGTGGGGAAAAACTCATTCTGATTGGCTGGGTCTTGCCCCCCAGTGGGTGGGCCTGTCTCCCAAGCCTATGCCCTCAGGCCCACCCATGGCTGCGCCCCTGGCCAGTCATGTGAAGTCCATAGATTAGGGGCTAATTCATTCATTTTAATTGACTGACTTCCTTATATAAACTGTAACTCAGTAAATTCGTTAACATTTTGCATGGAACGTTTAGATTTTTGTTCAGTGTAGTTAAGTGTGTAACTTTTTTTCCCCCAGGTAGAGCTCATATGAAACTCATCACAGGCCTTAGAATCTCACCTTGGATTCAAACTCAGCCACCATGCCGGCTCTGGCCACATTGGTCTTATAGAAGCTCCAGTCGATGGTAACAGGCTTCTCTGGCAGAGAGGACAGCCTGTAGACAGAGCCATCAACAACAGCTCATTGATGTTACTTATAAAACAATCATTGTGGGAAAGAATTGTCATTTACAGTAGCATGCATTGTCATTTACAGTACGATTTCCATTTAATTGTCATTTACATTTCATGTACGATTTCCATTTAATTGTCATTTACAGTAGCATGCATGTACGATTTCCATTTAATTGTCATTTACAGTAGCATGATTTCCATTTAATTGTCATTTACAGTAGCATGCATGTACGATTTCCATTTAATTGTCATTTACAGTAGCATGCACGATTTCCATTTAATTGTCATTTTACAGTATGCACGTACGATTTCCATTTAATTGTCATTTACAGTAGCATGCATGTACGATTTCCATTTAATTGTCATTTACAGTAGCATGCATGTACGATTTCCATTTAATTGTCATTTACAGTAGCATGCATGTACGATTTCCATTTAATTGTCATTTACAGTAGCATGCATGTACGAGACCCACTCACTTTGCAGCGACCTGTGTGTCTTGGTTGACAATACTTTGTAATTCAATTCCAACTACTCATTTTCCCATTGACATCAATGCAAGTGAAAGTTTTACCTCTATTGGCTGGCTCTGAAGTGCTAGTCATGAACTAGGACTAAATGTTAACTCTGGGTAGGCTACGTACTTGGCACCGATGGCGTCTGAGCGCGTCTTGAGGTTGTTGAACATGGCCCTCTGGTTGGGGGGAACCCTCTCAGCAAAGGCCAACCAGTCAATGGCTTTCAATGCTGCACGTTTCCCAGCCATCTTTCTGTGTCTGTCAAAGATTGGAAAAGGGGTCAATAAAAGTCCTTCAATAGAGCTGCTAAAACCCACAAGAGATACAGATCATAACATGAAAGAAGAAAACCGTTAGACACTTGAGGGGATGGATTGTACATGCATGTCCTACTGCACGTCCTACTGCATGTCCTACTGCACGACATGACCACACCGATCAGGCAGGTTGCGGTCACACACAGGTGACAATTTGACTGGCAGTGCACTGAGATTAGAAACTAGCTAGCCTGACTCTTCAACAACACGGTCATGTAGTGGCTAATGTTAGAGATGTAGCTATTATCTAACTGATCTGAGTCCTAACCAACACAAAAAAACCCAACAGAAGTTCTGACAGCGCCAAACGCATGTTTGCTGACAGATGGCAAGCTGGTTAACGTTTTAGCTAAGTTAGCCTAGTTTAGTAGCTTGAGAGCTAACTAACAAATAGTCGTTAGCTTTGCCTAGCTACTACAATCCAACGATGTAGCTAAGTGGATATTTTATACTTAGCCATATCATCTTATATTGTTATATTTTAGACATACAAAATCATATTTTTACGTTCAAAGAGCAAGAGTCCGCTGAAGGTCTAGCGGTTAGCTAGTTAGTTGCCTAGCCAACACTGCAAGGTCAGAGCCCAGCTGCGGTGGATCTCAACCAATCAGCGACCAAACAGAATTCAAGTTGTTTTTAAATATCACACTTTATCATCTGTCCCCATAGAATATACGTTGCAAAACATTAAAAATATCGACGTTTAGATGCCATTTGAAGATAGATCATACCGTACAGTGGACAAGTTGTTCCAAATGTGAAGATGGTTCACCGGACACGGAAGTGACAGGATTAATCTCGACGAGAAACTACACCGTGGATTTGGGTTGCTGCCGCCTGCTGGCGTATTGCACTCATTACATAGCAGATTGATCAGAACATACATACATATATATATATATATATATATATATTCAAGTTCAAGTATTTTAAAGATCATTTTTGAAATAGTGTTTCCATCTCTAAGATTGTACCTGTCACCACTTTCTGACAGAAGTATGACAGTTATCCTATCTGGAAGAGGCAGAGTTGTATTTGCTTAGTCAAGAATTACCCTATTGGCCTGCTTGCGTAGGGAGTTTGCTTTTCAAGCCAGCGACCCAGGTCCGTGCTTCATGTAGGCTTACCCTGGCATGATGTTTTGAGAACCGCACAAATCTCTCTCCGACAAGGTCACCTTTAACACTAATTATCATAACAAATTTATTAGAGGAAATTGAGTTGAATATATTGCTAAAACTCACCTTATCCAAGAGAGAATTACACGGCTATCAAAACATCACGCATAAGTAAGCCTACACCAAACACACAATTAATAAAACATTGTTGTAAAATTCCCAATGTGAAAAATTAATGGCGTAGAAACCATTGGAACCATTTTTATGGGTATTATGACGCGTCCACTGTGCCGGACGGATTTATGACATGAAATCGTCAGCCCTGTTATGGTCAAACCTGTTTCTTTATTTATTATGACGCGTCCACTGTGCCAGATGGATTTATGACATGAAATCGTCAGCCCTGTTATGGTCAAACCTGTTTCTTTATTTATTATGACGCGTCCACTGTGCCAGATGGATTTATGACATGAAATCGTCAGCCCTGTTATGGTCAAACCTGTTTCTTTATTTATTATGACGCGTCCACTGTGCCAGATGGATTTATGACATGAAATCGTCAGCCCTGTTATGGTCAAACCAGTTACTTTATTTATTATGACGCGTCCACTGTGCCAGATGGATTTATGACATGAAATCGTCAGCCCTGTTATGGTCAAACCTGTTTCTTTATTTATTATGACGCGTCCACTGTGCCAGATGGATTTATGACATGAAATCGTCAGCCCTGTTATGGTCAAACCAGTTACTTTATTTATTATGACGCGTCCACTGTGCCAGATGGATTTATGACATGAAATCGTCAGCCCTGTTATGGTCAAACCTGTTTCTTTATTTATTATGACGCGTCCACTGTGCCAGATGGATTTATGACATGAAATCGTCAGCCCTGTTATGGTCAAACCTGTTTCTTTATTTATTATGACGCGTCCACTGTGCCTGACGGGATTTATGGCTGATTTAACATGAAATCGTCAACCCTGTTATGGTCAACCATGTTACTTTATTTGGCACGTAATAGGCACTGGATTTTTTATTATTTATTTAACCTCTTGAGATGGGAAAACATGCTTATTAAGTTGAACATGTACTCTTCATGACAGAATGTAAAAACATGAGGTGAAATCAAACAGTTTTTTCCCCCACCCAGTTTCACTACCCAAAAGGGACTTAATGTGGTGGAACAAGCCATGTGATTTGCTAATATCATGAAAGTGAAGGTGCGTTTGTAGCCTACTACGCAGTTACAAAATGGCGCACATTTCTTGGCAACATTAGAAGTCAGATAAATGTGTTAATTTGAAGGAAACGAGTCATTTTAATGCTAAAAAAAGAAACAACCTGTCCCTCATTTTAAAGGTCAACCCTGTTACCTGGTGTGAACTACAGATTGTTATCCATTATGTTAACCAGCAGGGCTGACAACTTTTGAAAAAAGATTGAAGTGAGATTTGCTATGTGAATTTCATTGCCCCCTGGCACAATCCCTAGATGGGGGACAGGGGGGTCCTCCCCCAAGATGATTTTACTGTTTTAAAGCTAATTTCCTCCAATTCTGCGTATGTATTTTGACATGGTTGGAACGTAACAAGTGTGTGTATTTACACAGGAGTCGTCATTGTAGACAACCAGTAACCTAGCAGGCTGTAACAAAAGAGGATATCACATCACAGGATCTCTTTCCATCTCCCCTGAATGTTTCTGACCTCACAGAGGGTGTTGTACCAGAGATGACAGAGAAAGGAGATTCACTAAAAACACACCACTTCAATACAGCTACGACCCCATTGAAGTTGACATTTTACACAGTTAAGGTCTGTGTGTGTGTTGTCATAACAGCTTCCTCTTCAACTGAATGAGACCCATTTCTATGTACTGAACACAACCCCTATTACTGTACTCCATTTACTGTCATATTCTGATCAGTATTAAAACATTTCCACCTCTCTTCTTCCATCTATTACTGTACTGTCATATTCTGATCAGTATTAAAACATTTACACCTCTCTTCTTCCATCTATTACTGTACTGTCATATTCTGATCAGTATTAAAACATTTCCACCCCTCTTCTTCCATCTATTACTGTACTGTCATATTCTGATCAGTATTAAAACATTTACACCTCTCTTCTTCCATCTATTACTGTACTGTCATATTCTGATCAGTATTAAAACATTTACACCTCTCTTCTTCCATCTATTACTGTACTGTCATATTCTGATCAGTATTAAAACATTTACACCTCTCTTCTTCCATCTATTACTGTACTGTCATATTCTGATCAATATTAAAACATTTACACCTCTCTTCTTCCATCTATTACTGTACTGTCATATTCTGATCCGTATTAAAACATTTACACCTCTCTTCTTCCATCTATTACTGTACTGTCATATTCTGATCAATATTAAAACATTTACACCTCTCTTCTTCCATCTATTACTGTACTGTCATATTCATTTACACCTCTCTTCTTCCACTATTATTAAAACATTTACACCTCTCTTCTTCCATCTATTACTGTACTGTCATATTCTGATCACTATTAAAACATTTACACCTCTCTTCTTCCATCTATTACTGTACTGTCATATTCTGATCAGTATTAAAACATTTACACCTCTCTTCTTCCATCTATTACTGTACTGTCATATTCTGATCAGTATTAAAACATTTACACCTCTCTTCTTCCATCTATTACTGTACTGTCATATTCTGATCAGTATTAAAACATTTCCATCTCTCTTCTTTCATCTGGTTGATTATCTTTATTAGTCACATCTGTCACATGTACATTTCATTCAGTGGAATTGAGTTTAAATAGAAACATGATTGTTGTGTAAAGAATTTGACAAATCAACATTCTACAGACAACAATATGTACAAACACCAAGAAGCCCAATAACAACAAGATCAATGATTTCTATATTAAAACAGTTTTTCAAAACAGTGTGGTGATTCATTCTATTAATGACTTACTAATTATGTGATTAATTCTATTAGACTCTAGTTGATGTCAATGTCTGTCAACGTCAATGGTGTTTATTCATGAATATTTACAATCATGTTTACACACTAGAGAGATGTTCTAAGACTGTCATACTGAACCATGATGTCATACTGAACCATGATGTCATACTGAACCATGATGTCGTACTGAACCATGATGTCGTACTGAACCATGATGTCATACTGAACCATGATGTCATACTGAACCGTGATGTCGTACTGAACCATGATGTCGTACTGAACCATGATGTCATACTGAACCATGATGTCATACTGAACAATGATGTCGTACTGAACCATGATGTCGTACTGAACCATGATGTCGTACTGAACCATGATGTCATACTGAACCATGATGTCGTACTGAACCGTGATGTCGTACTGAACCGTGATGTCGTACTGAACCATGATGTCATACTGAATCACGATGTCGTACTGAACCACGATGTCGTACTGAACCATGATGTCATACTGAACCATGATGTCATACTGAACCATGATGTCATACTGAACCATGATGTCGTACTGAACCATGATGTCATACTGAACCATGATGTCATACTGAACCACCATGTTGTTTTTTTATTCTGTGTTTGTATTTATTGTGGATCCCCATCAGCTGCCAAGGCAGCATCTCTACTTCCTGGGGTCCAGCAAAATTAAGGCAGTTTATACCATTTTAAAAACATTACAATCCCCGGGACAGACAGCAGCACTCACAGCAACTAAGCCCAACAGTGCTGCAGGATACCGGGACAGACAGCAGCACTCACAGCAACTAAGCCCAACAGTGCTGCAGGATACCGGGACAGACAGCAGCACTCACAGCAACTAAGCCCAACAGTGCTGCAGGATACCGGGACAGACAGCAGCACTCACAGCAACTAAGCCCAACAGTGCTGCAGGATCCCGGGACAGACAGCAGCACTCACAGAAACTAAGCCCAACAGTGCTGCAGGATACCGGGACAGACAGCAGCACTCACAGCAACTAAGCCCAACAGTGCTGCAGGATCCCGGGACAGACAGCAGCACTCACAGAAACTAAGCCCAACAGTGCTGCAGGATCCCGGGACAGACAGCAGCACTCACAGAAACTAAGCCCAACAGTGCTGCAGGATCCCGGGACAGACAGCAGCACTCACAGCAACTAAGCCCAACAGTGCTGCAGGATCATAAAATAAAATAATATAAAACACGGTCAGCTTTACAAAAACAATAAACCTCTCGTTCAGCTTTCAGCTCCCAACAACAAACAGAAGTCGCGCTCAGATGACGTCAGCAGGTCCAAGTTGTGTTTCACACAGGGACCTCGTGACACAGGGACACTGAGGAGTCATAAACCAGAAACCCTGGATAGAGGGGCTCAGTGAATGTGGTGTGATATGTGTACAGGTGGGTCAGTGAGTCAGAGGAGACTCTGTAGAAGGACAGAGTGCCGGCTGGCCAGTCCAGATACACTCCTACTCTGTGGGAGCTGGAGGGGGGGACGGCTATGAGAGTGGTATTATTATTGTGCCAGGCCGTATAAAGGTTGTCAGAGCAGACCAGACTCCAGGACTTGTCATTCCATCCAATCAGACTGTCCTCACCCTCTCCTCTCCTGCTGATTCCTTTATATGTCACTCCTATAACAGCCCTTCTTCCACTCCACTCTACCTCCCAGTAACAGCACCCAGTCAGACCCTCTCTACACAGCACCTGCTTCCTGTAGCCAAATCTCTCTGGGTGATTAGGATATGGCTGATCCTCTCTCCCACGTGTCACCTTTCTGTTCTCCTCAGACAGAGAGAGGAGACTGTTTACTGTGTTTGGGTCCAGTGTGAGATCACAGACATCTGATGGATGAAACCAGACACAATATTAGAAATCAAAAGGAGAAGTTAAGGTAACTTGAGACTTGTTGAATGATCATATGTTATACTGTATGGTATTATAAAACACACTTATTCACATTAATTACACACATACTCAAACACCTGTACGCGTTCATGAACACACACACACATGCTGGACACATGATGTCATACTGAACCATGATGTCGTACTGAACCATGATGTCATACACACACACACACACACACACACACACACACACACACACACACACACACACACACACACACACACACACACACACACACACACACACACACACACACACACCTTCATGTATGCATGCATGAACTCACACACATTGCTACTGTAACACAAACATGCCACACACATACACAGACACACACATTGTCAAAGCAACACTTTCTAAACATTGGTGTCCCTGATTTCTGCTTCTGTAGAACTACAGCTGATATTTAATATGACCAAGTAATTAATGATGGTGGTCTTCGACTTTGACTTAACTTGAATTAAGACTTATTCTTAGTTATATTCTTCACAGCAGTCAACACTCACATTTTCTAAGCCCAGGTTTCATTGCGTACTCTCCACCATGTTCCACACTGTAGTGGTAAGCAGAAGAACAGACAGTGATTGAGTGATACACGTCAACTCACACACGTACACAAGTACACACACACACGCACATGCACACACACGGATAAACACACACAGTCAGCATATAACTTTGTCCAAGTTGTGATAAGAATGTTTGTCTTAACTGGCCTGATAAGTCAAACATGTCTGATATGAACATTGACATAAAACCTCTACACACTTGAGTTTCTCCAGTCTGCAGTGTGGATCCTCCAGTCTAGCAGAGAGCAGTCTGACTCCTGAGTCTCCTGGGTGATTGTAGCTCAGCTCCAGCTCTCTCAGGTGTGAGGGGTTTGACATCAGAGCTGAGACCAGAGAAGCACAGCCTTCCTCTGTGACTAGACAGCCTGACAGCCTGCAAAGAGTCAAATCATATTAAAACCACACTGCTATTCTTTGGTGGTGAAATTGGAGTGGTAGCATATATTTTTAAACCTGCCATATCTATTCATAAATGAATGAATGTGTATTAGAGTAGTCAGAAGTATAGTATTTGGTCCCATATTCTTTGAACGCGATGACTACATCAAGCCTGTGACTGTCATGATTGAGAAAGATCATGAATTAATCACTAATAATAAAGAGTGAGAGAGTAACAGAGGCTACAACAAAACATACTAACCTCTCACCATTAACCTCAAATAAAAAGTGACATTCTGTACTGTCACCTAATATTAAACGTTTTATCTCAAATCTAAATAGCTGGAGTATAGAATACATTTGAAAACTGTAAGCTTCACTGTCCAAACACATATGATGTGGACTATGTGTCTGGTAAACACATATGATGTGGACCATGTGTCTGGTAAACACATATGATGTGGACTATGTGCCTGGTAAACACATATGATGTGGACTATGTGCCTGGTAAACTCTTGTGGATCTGGTGAACAGTTATCACTTGTTGACCAACTACAGGAATACTGACCTCAGAGTCTCCAGTTTACAGTGGGGATTCCCCAGTCCATCAGAGAGAAGCTTCACTCCTGAATCCTTCAGGTCATTGTTACTCAGATCCAGCTCTCTCAGGTGTGAGGGGTTTGACCTCAGAGCTGAGGCCAGAGAAGCACAGCCTTCCTCTGTGACTAGACAGCCTGACAGCCTGAAAAGAGTCAAATCATATTAAAACAACACTGCTATTCTTTGGTGGTGAAAATAGTGGCAGTATATTTTTCAACATATTCAGATATATCAGTGTCCTGAAACTTGCAATATCTATTAATAAATGAATGTATCATTATTATAAATGATCATAATATTGCTTCTAGAGAGAAATATGGTTTGTATGAACATTTGAGTATACTGGCATCTCAAATCCAAAATGCTGGAGTATAGAGCCACATTTAAAATGTTAGCGTCACTGTCAAAATAGATATGGTGTGAACTGTATACTCAATTCAATCTAAGTCTGATACCTCACTGTCTGTCTTCTGACTGATACTTCTTCTTAAACTGGTCTGGTCAGTCTACTGGTCAGTCTACTGGTTCAGTCTACTGGTCAGTCTACTGGTTCAGTCTACTGGTCAGTCTACTGGTCAGTCTACTGGTCAGTCTACCGGTCAGTCTACTGGTCAGTCTACTGGTCAGTCTACTGGTTCAGTCTACTGGTCAGTCTACTGGGTCAGTCTACTGGTTCAGTCTACTGGTTCAGTCTACTGGTCAGTCTACTGGTTCAGTCTACTGGTCAGTCTACTGGTTCAGTCTACTGGTCAGTCTACTGGTTCAGTCTACTGGTCAGTCTACTGGTCAGTCTACGGTCAGTCTACCGGTCAGTCTACTGGTCAGTCTACTGGTCAGTCTACTGGTCAGTCTACTGGTTCAGTCTACTGGTCAGTCTACTGGTCAGTCTACCGGTCAGTCTACTGGTCAGTCTACTGGTCAGTCTACTGGTTCAGTCAGTCTACTGGTCAGTCTACTCAGTCTACTGGTCAGTCTACTGGTTCAGTCTACTGGTCAGTCTACTGGTTCAGTCTACTGGTCAGTCTACTGGTTCAGTCTACTGGTTCAGTCTACTGGTTCAGTCTACTGGTCAGTCTACTGGTCAGTCTACTGGTCAGTCTACCGGTCAGTCTACTGGTTCAGTCTACTGGTCAGTCTACTGGTCAGTCTACTGGTCAGTCTACCGGTCAGTCTACCGGTCAGTCTACTGGTTCAGTCTACTGGTCAGTCTACTGGTTCAGTCTACTGGTCAGTCTACTGGTTCAGTCTACTGGTCAGTCTACCGGTCAGTCTACTGGTCAGTCTACTGGTTCAGTCTACTGGTTCAGTCTACTGGTCAGTCTACCGGTCAGTCTACCGGTCAGTCTACTGGTTCAGTCTACTGGTTCAGTCTACTGGTCAGTCTACTGGTTCAGTCTACTGGTTCAGTCTACTGGTCAGTCTACTGGTCAGTCTACCGGTCAGTCTACTGGTCAGTCTACTGGTCAGTCTATAATGTCACCTTTTATTTGAGTCTATTTTCATACATATCTGTGTTACTGCTAAGAACTGAGTCTTTATGTATCTATTCCCCATTTTACGAAGTCATAATATTCTGACCAATTCACTTATAGTGTATTAAAGTAGTCAAAAGTATAGTATTTGGTATCATTTTCCTTGCCAACAATGACTACGTCAAGCCTGTGACTGCCATGATTAAGAAAGACCATGAATGAATCATTAATAATAACGAGTGAGAGAGTTACAGAGGCTACAACAAAACATACTAACCTCTCACCATTAACCTCTAATTAAAGGTGACATTCTGTACTGTCACCTAATATGAAACTTTTGATCTCAAATCCAAAATGCTGGAGCATAGCGCCAAATTTAAAACTGTAAACTTCACTGTAAACACACATATGGTGTGGACTATGTGTGCCTGGTAAACACATGTGATGTGGACTATGTGTGCCTGGTAAACACATGTGGATCTAGTGAACAGTTATCACTTGTTGACCAACTACAGGAACACTGGCCTCAGAGTCTCCAGTTTACAGTGGGGATTCCCCAGTCCAGCAGAGAGCAGCTTCACTCCTGAATCCTTCAGGTCATTGTTACTCAGATCCAGCTCTCTCAGGTGTGAGGGGTTTGACGTCAGAGCTGAGACCAGAGAAGCACAACCTTCCTCTGTGACTCCACAGCCTGA
>NW_024609153.1:0-77500 GCF_018296145.1 Oncorhynchus tshawytscha
TTTGCAGGTAGCCTAGACCTAACCTTATAATAGTTTGTAGGTAGCCTAGACCTAACCTTATAATAGTTTGTAGGTAGCCTAGACCTAACCTTATAATAGTTTGCAGGTAGCTCTAGACCTAACCTTTTATAGTAGCTTGTTGGTAGCCCAGACCTGTTCCTATAAATAGCCTGTAGGCAGCCTAGACCTAACCTTATAATAAATTGTAGTAGCCCAGACCTAACCTTATAATAGTTTGTAGGCAGCCTGAACTGACTCAGAATGTAGTTTGCAGGTAGCCTAGACCTAACCTTATAATAGTTTGTAGGCAGCCTAGACCTAACCTTATAATAGCTTCAAGTAGCCCATACCTAACCTTATAATAGTTTGTAGAGCCTAGACCTAACTCTATAATAGTTTGTAGGCAGCCTATACCTAACCTTATAATAGTTTGCAGGGGTAGCCTTATACCTAACCTTATAATAGTTTGCAGGTAGCCTAGACCAAAACCTTATAATAGCTCAGGTAGCCTAGACCTAACCTTTATAATAGTTTGTAGGTAGCCTAGACCTAACCTTATAATAGTTTGTAGGGGTAGCCTAGAAACCAACCTTATAGTAGTTATGTAGGCAGCCTAGACCTAACCTTTTATAATAGTTTGTAGGCAGCCCTAGACCTAACCTTATAATAGTTTGTAGGTAGCCTAGACCTAACCTTATAGTAGTTTTATAGCCTATACCTAACCTTATAATAGTCTGTAGGTAGCCTAGACCTAACCTTATAATAGTTTGTAGGTAGCCTAGACCTAACCTTATAATAGTTTGTAGGTAGCCTAGACCTAACCTTATAGTAGTTTGTAGGTAGCCTAGACCTAACATTATAATAGTTTGTAGGTAGCCTAGACCTAACCTTATAATAGCTTGTAGGTAGCCTAGACCTAACCTTATAGTAGTTTGCAGGTAGCCTAGACCAAACCTTATAATAGTTTGTAGGCAGCCTAGACCTAACCTTATAATAGTTTGTAGGTAGCCTAGACCTAACCTTATAATAGTTTGTAGGTAGCCTAGACCTAACCTTAAAATAGTTTGCAGGTAGCCTAGACCTAACCCATAATAATTTGTAGGTAGCCTAGACCTAACCTTATAATAGCTCTGCAGGTAGCCTAGACCTAACCTTATAATAGTTTGCAGGCAGCCGAGACCTAACCTTATAATAGTTTGCAGGTAGCCTAGACCTAACCTTATAATAGTTTGCAGGTAGCCTAGACCTAACCTTATAATAGTTTGTAGGTAGCCTAGACCTAACCTTATAATAGTTTGCAGGTAGCCTAGACCTAACCTTATAATAGTTTGTAGGTAGCCTAGACCTAACCTTATAATAGCTCTGTAGGTAGCCTAGACCTAACCTTATAATAGTTTGTAGGTAGCCTAGACCAACCTTATAATAGTTTGTAGGTAGCCTAGAACTGACTTTTTATAGTAGTTTGCAGGTAGCCTAGACCTAACCTTATAATAGTTTGTAGGTAGCTAGACCTAACCTTATAATAGTTTGCAGGTAGCCTATACCTAACCTTATAATAGTTTGTAGGTAGCCTAGACCTAACCTTATAATAGTTTGTAGGCAGCCCAGACCTAACCTTATAATAGCTTGTAGGTACCAGACCTAACCTTATAATAGCTCTGTAGGTAGCCTAGACCTAACCTTATAGTAGCTTGTAGGTAGCCTAGACCTAACCTATAATAGCTTGTAGGTAGCCTAGACCAACCTTATAGTAGTTTGTTGGCAGCCTAGACCTAACCTTATAATAGTTTGTGGCAGGTAGCCTAGACCTAACCTTATAATAGTTTGTAGGCAGCCTAGACCTAACCTTATAGTAGTTTGTTGGTAGCCTAGACCTAACCTTATAATAGTTTGTAGGTAGCCTAGACCTAACCTTATAATAGTTTGTAGGCAGCCCAGACCCAACCTTATAGTAGTTTGTAGGTAAGCCTAGACCTAACCTTATAATAGTTTGTAGGTAGCCTAGACCTAACCTTTATAATAGCTTTGTAGGTAGCCTAGACCTAACCTTATAATAGTTTGCAGACCTACCCATAACAGTAGCCTAGACCAAACCTTATAATAGTTTGTAGGCAACCTAGACCTAACCTTATAATAGCTTGCAGGTAGCCTAGACCTAACCTTATAATAGTTTGCAGGTAGCCTAGACCTAACCTTATAATATTTTGTAGGTAGCCTAGACCTAACCTTATAATAGTTTGTAGGTAGCCCAGACCTAACCTTATAATAGTTTGTAGGTAGCCCAGACCTAACCTTATAATAGTTTGTAGGTAGCCTAGACCTAACCTTTATAGTAGTTTGCAGGTAGCCTATACCTAACCTTATAATAGCTTGTTGGTAGCCTGGGACCTAACCTTATAATAGTTTGTAGGTAGCCTAGACCTAACCCTATAATAGTTTGCAGGTAGCCTAGACCTAACCTTATAATAGTTTGTAGGTAGCCTAGACCTAACCTTATAATAGTTTGCAGGTAGCCTAGACCTAACCTTATAGTAGTTTGCAGGTAGCCTAGACCTAACCTTATAATAGTTTGTAGGCAGCCTAGACCTAACCTTATAATAGCTTGTAGGTAGCCTAGACCTAACCTTAAAATAGTTTGTAGGTAGCCTAGACCTAACCTTATAATAGTTTGCAGGTAGCCTAGACCTAACCTTATAATAGTTTGTAGGTAGCCTAGACCTAACCTTATAATAGTTTGCAGGTAGCCTATACCTAACCTTATAATAGCTTGTAGGTAGCCTAGACCTAACCTTATAATAGTTTGCAGGTAGCCTAGACCTAACCTTATAATAGTTTGTAGGTAGCCGAGACCTAACCTTATAATAGTTTGTAGGTAGCCTAGACCTAACCTTATAATAGTTTGTAGGTAGCCTAGACCTAACCTTTATAATAGTTTGCAGGTAGCCCAGAACTAACCTTATAGTAGTTTGCAGGTAGCCTAGACCTAACCTTATATTAGTTTGTAGGTAGCCTAGACCTAACCTTATAATAGTTTGCAGGTAGCTCAGACCTAACCTTATAATAGCTTTGTAGGTAGCCTAGACCTAACCTTATAATAGTTTGTAGGTAGCCTAGACCTAACCTTATAATAGCTTGTAGGTAGCCTAGACCTAACCTTATAATAGTTTGTAGGTAGCCTAGACCTAACCTTATAGTAGTTTGTAGGTAGCCTAGACCTAACATTATAATAGTTTGTAGGCAGCCCAGACCAACCTTATAATAGCTTGTAGGTAGCCTAGACCTGACCTTATAGTAGTTTGTTGGTAGCCTAGACCTAACCTTAAAATAATTTGTAGGTAGCCTAGACCTAACCTTATAGTAGCTTGTTGGTAGCCTAGACCTAACCTTATAGTAGTTTGTAGGTAGCCTAGACCTAACCTTATAATAGTTTGCAGGCAGCCTAGACCTAACCTTAGTAATAGTTTGTAGGTAGCCTAGACCTAACCTTATAATATTTGCAGGTAGCCTAGACCCAACCTTATAATAGTTTGTAGGTAGCCTAGACCTAAATTATAATAGCTCTGTAGGCAGCAACATTATAAGACCTAACCTACATAAATAGTTTGTAGGCTAGCCCAGACCTCACAACCTACCAATAACTTGTAGGTAGCCTAGAACTGACCTTATAGTAGTTTGCAGGCAGCCTAGACCTAACCTTATAATAGTTTGTAGGTAGCCTAGACCTAACCTTATAATAGTTTGCAGGTAGCCTAGACCTAACCTTATAATAGTTTGTAGGTAGCCTAGAACTAACCTTATAATAGGTTGTAGGTAGCCTAGACCTAACCTTATAATAGTTTGCAGGTAGCCTATACCTAACCTTATAGTAGTTTGTTGGTAGCCTAGACTCTAACCTTATAATAGTTTGTAGGTAGCCTAGACCTAACCTTATAATAGTTTGTAGGTAGCCTAGACCTAACCTTATAATAGTTTGTAGGTAGCCTAGAACTGACCTTTATAGTAGTTTGTAGGCAGCCTAGACCTAACCTTATAATAGTTTGTTAGGTAGCCTAGACCTAACCTAAAATAGTTTGTAGGTAGCCTAGACCTAACCTTATAGTAGTTTGTTGGTAGCCTAGACCTAACCTTATAATAGTTTGCAGGTAGCCTAGACCTAACCTTATAATAGCTTGTAGGTAGCCTAGACCTAACCTTAAATAGTTTGTAGGTTGCCTAGACCTAACCTTATAATAATTTGTAGGTAGCCTAGACCTAACCTTATAATAGTTTGCAGGTAGCCTAGACCTAACCTTATTATAGTTTGGTCTAGGCTAGCCTGCAACCTTATAATAGTTTGTAGGTAGCCTAGACCTAACCTTATAATAGTTTGCAGGTAGCTCATACCTAACCTTATAATAGTTTGTAGGTACCTAAAGATTATAACCTTATAATATTATGTAGGTAGCCTAGACCTAACCTTTATAATAGTTATAAGGTAGCCTATACCTAACCTTATAATAGTTTGTAGGTAGCCTAGACCTAACCTTATAATAGTTTGGAGGTAGCCTAGACCTAACCTTATAATAGTTTGTAGGTAGCCTAGACCTAACCTTATAGTAGTTTGTTGGTAGCCTAGACCTAACCTTATAATAGTTTGTAGGTAGCCTAGACCTAACCTTAAAATAGTTTGTAGGTAGCCTAGACCTAACCTTATAATAATTTGTACGTAGCCTAGACCTAACCTTATAATAGTTTGCAGGTAGCCTAGACCTAACCTTATAATAGTTTGTAGGTAACCTAGACCTAACCTTATAATAGTTTGCAGGTAGACTAGACCTAACCTTATAATAGTTTGTAGGTAGCCGAGACCTAACCTTATAATAGTTTGTAGGTAGCCTAGACCTAACCTTATAATAGTTTGTAGGTAGCCTAGACCTAACCTTATAATAGTTTGTAGGTAGCCTAGAACTGACCTTATAGTAGTTTGCAGGTAGCCTAGACCTAACCTTATAATAGTTTGTAGGTAGCCTAGACCTAACCTTATAATAGTTTGCAGGTAGCCTATACCTAACCTTATAATAGTTTGTAGGTAGCCTAGACCTAACCTTATAATAGTTTGTAGGTAGCCTATACCTAACCTTATAATAGTTTGCAGGTAGCCTATACCTAACCTTATAATAGTTTGCAGGTAGCCTAGACCTAACCTTATAATAGTTTGTAGGTAGCCTAGACCTAACCTTATAATAGTTTGTAGGTAGCCTAGACCTAACCTTATAACAGTTTGTAGGTAGCCTAGACCTAACCTTATAATAGTTTGTAGGTAGCCTAGAACTGACCTTATAGTAGTTTGTAGGTACCCTAGACCTAACCTTATAATAGTTTGTAGGTAGCCTAGACCTAACCTTATAGTAGTTTGTTGGTAGCCTAGACCTAACCTTATAATAGTTTGTAGGTAGCCTAGACCTAACCTTATAATAGTTTGTAGGTAGCCTAGACCTAACCTTATAATAGTTTGTAGGTAGCCTAGAACTGACCTTATAGTAGTTTGCAGGTAGCCTAGACCTAACCTTATAATAGTTTGTAGGTAGCCTAGACCTAACCTTATAATAGTTTGCAGGTAGCCTATACCTAACCTTATAATAGTTTGTAGGTAGCCTAGACCTAACCTTATAATAGTTTGTAGGTAGCCTATACCTAACCTTATAATAGTTTGCAGGTAGCCTATACCTAACCTTATAATAGTTTGCAGGTAGCCTAGACCTAACCTTATAATAGTTTGTAGGTAGCCTAGACCTAACCTTATAATAGTTTGTAGGTAGCCTAGACCTAACCTTATAATAGTTTGTAGGTAGCCTAGAACTGACCTTATAGTAGTTTGTAGGTACCCTAGACCTAACCTTATAATAGTTTGTAGGTAGCCTAGACCTAACCTTATAGTAGTTTGTTGGTAGCCTAGACCTAACCTTATAATAGTTTGTAGGTAGCCTAGACCTAACCTTATAATAGTTTGTAGGTAGCCTAGACCTAACCTTATAATAGTTTGTAGGTAGCCTAGACCTAACCTTATAGTAGTTTGTTGGTAGCCTAGACCTAACCTTATAATAGTTTGTAGGTAACCTAGACCTAACCTTATAATAGTTTGTAGGTAGCCTAGACCTAACCTTATAATAGTTTGCAGGTAGCCTAGACCTAACCTTATAATAGTTTGTAGGTAGCCTAGACCTAACCTTATAATAGTTTGTAGGTAGCCTAGACCTAACCTTATAATAGTTTGTAGGTAGCCTAGACCTAACCTTATAATAGTTTGCAGGTAGCCTAGACCTAACCTTATAATAGTTTGTAGGTAACCTAGACCTAACCTTATAATAGTTTGCAGGTAGCCTAGACCTAACCTTATAATAGTTTGTAGGTAGCCTAGACCTAACCTTATAATAGTTTGCAGGTAGCCTATACCTAACCTTATAATAGTTTGTAGGTAGCCTAGACCTAACCTTATAATAGTTTGTAGGTAGCCTAGACCTAACCTTATAATAGTTTGCAGGTAGCCTAGACCTAACCTTATAATAGTTTGTAGGTAGCCTAGACCTAACCTTATAATAGTTTGCAGGTAGCCTATACCTAACCTTATAATAGTTTGTAGGTAGCCTAGACCTAACCTTATAATAGGTTGTAGGTAGCCTATACCTAACCTTATAATAGTTTGCAGGTAGCCTATACCTAACCTTATAATAGTTTGCAGGTAGCCTAGACCTAACCTTATAATAGTTTGTAGGTAGCCTAGACCTAACCTTATAATAGTTTGTAGGTAGCCTAGACCTAACCTTATAATAGTTTGTAGGTAGCCTAGAACTGACCTTATAGTAGTTTGTAGGTAGCCTAGACCTAACCTTATAATAGTTTGTAGGTAGCCTAGACCTAACCTTATAGTAGTTTGTAGGTAGCCTAGACCTAACCTTATAATAGTTTGTAGGTAGCCTAGACCTAACCTTATAATAGTTTGTAGGTAGCCTAGACCTAACCTTATAATAGTTTGTAGGTAGCCTAGACCTAACCTTATAATAGTTTGTAGGTAGCCTAGACCTAACCTTATAGTAGTTTGTTGGTAGCCTAGACCTAACCTTATAATAGTTTGTAGGTAACCTAGACCTAACCTTATAATAGTTTGTAGGTAGCCTAGACCTAACCTTATAGTAGTTTGCAGGTAGCCTAGACCAAACCTTATAATAATTTGTAGGTAGCCTAGACCTAACCTTATAATAGTTTGTAGGTAGCCTAGACCTAACCTTATAATAGTTTGCAGGTAGCCTAGACCTAACCTTATAATAGTTTGTAGGTAACCTAGACCTAACCTTATAATAGTTTGCAGGTAGCCTAGACCTAACCTTATAATAGTTTGCAGGTAGCCTATACCTAACCTTATAATATTTGTAGGTAGCCTAGACCTAACCTTATAATAGTTTGTAGGTAGCCTAGACCTAACCTTATAATAGTTTGTAGGTAGCCTAGACCTAACCTTATAATAGTTTGTAGGTAGCCTAGACCTAACCTTATAGTAGTTTGTTGGTAGCCTATACCTAACCTTATAGTAGTTTGTTGGTAGCCTAGACCTAACCTTATAATAGTTTGTAGGTAGCCTAGACCTAACCTTATAATAGTTTGCAGGTAGCCTAGACCTAACCTTATAATAGTTTGTAGGTAACCTAGACCTAACCTTATAATAGTTTGCAGGTAGCCTAGACCTAACCTTATAATAGTTTGTAGGTAGCCTAGACCTAACCTTATAATAGTTTGTAGGTAGCCTAGACCTAACCTTATAATAGTTTGTAGGTAGCCTAGACCTAACCTTATAATAGTTTGTAGGTAGCCTAGAACTGACCTTATAATAGTTTGCAGGTAGCCTAGACCTAACCTTATAATAGTTTGTAGGTAGCCTAGACCTAACCTTATAATAGTTTGCAGGTAGCCTATACCTAACCTTATAATAGTTTGTAGGTAGCCTAGACCTAACCTTATAATAGTTTGTAGGTAGCCTATACCTAACCTTATAATAGTTTGCAGGTAGCCTAGACCTAACCTTATAATAGTTTGCAGGTAGCCTAGACCTAACCTTATAATAGTTTGTAGGTAGCCTAGACCTAACCTTATAATAGTTTGTAGGTAGCCTAGACCTAACCTTATAATAGTTTGTAGGTAGCCTAGAACTGACCTTATAGTAGTTTGTAGGTACCCTAGACCTAACCTTATAATAGTTTGTAGGTAGCCTAGACCTAACCTTATAGTAGTTTGTTGGTAGCCTAGACCTAACCTTATAATAGTTTGTAGGTAGCCTAGACCTAACCTTATAATAGTTTGTAGGTAGCCTAGACCTAACCTTATAATAGTTTGTAGGTAGCCTAGACCTAACCTTATAGTAGTTTGTTGGTAGCCTAGACCTAACATTATAATAGTTTGTAGGTAACCTAGACCTAACCTTATAATAGTTTGTAGGTAGCCTAGACCTGACCTTATAGTAGTTTGCAGGTAGCCTAGACCAAACCTTATAATAATTTGTAGGTAGCCTAGACCTAACCTTAGAATAGTTTGTAGGTAGCCTAGACCTAACCTTATAATAGTTTGTAGGTAGCCTAGACCTAACCTTATAATAGTTTGCAGGTAGCCTAGACCTAACCTTATAATAGTTTGTAGGTAACCTAGACCTAACCTTATAATAGTTTGCAGGTAGCCTAGACCTAACCTTATAATAGTTTGTAGGTAGCCGAGACCTAACCTTATAATAGTTTGTAGGTAGCCTAGACCTAACCTTATAATAGTTTGTAGGTAGCCTAGACCTAACCTTATAATAGTTTGTAGGTAGCCTAGAACTGACCTTATAGTAGTTTGCAGGTAGCCTAGACCTAACCTTATAATAGTTTGTAGGTAGCCTAGACCTAACCTTATAATAGTTTGCAGGTAGCCTATACCTAACCTTATAATAGTTTGTAGGTAGCCTAGACCTAACCTTATAATAGTTTGTAGGTAGCCTAGACCTAACCTTATAATAGTTTGTAGGTAGCCTAGACCTAACCTTATAATAGTTTGCAGGTAGCCTAGACCTAACCTTATAATAGTTTGTAGGTAGCCTAGACCTAACCTTATAATAGTTTGTAGGTAGCCTATACCTAACCTTATAATAGTTTGTAGGTAGCCTAGACCTGACCTTATAGTAGTTTGTAGGTACCCTAGACCTAACCTTATAATAGTTTGTAGGTAGCCTAGACCTAACCTTATAGTAGTTTGTTGGTAGCCTAGACCTAACCTTATAATAGTTTGTAGGTAGCCTAGACCTAACCTTATAATAGTTTGTAGGTAGCCTAGACCTAACCTTATAATAGTTTGTAGGTAGCCTAGACCTAACCTTATAATAGTTTGTAGGTAGCCTAGACCTAACCTTATATAGTTTGTAGGTAGCCTAGACCTAACCTTATAATAGTTTGTAGGTAACCTAGACCTAACCTTATAATAGTTTGTAGGTAGCCTAGACCTGACCTTATAGTAGTTTGCAGGTAGCCTAGACCAAACCTTATAATAATTTGTAGGTAGCCTAGACCTAACCTTATAATAGTTTGTAGGTAGCCTAGACCTAACCTTATAATAGTTTGCAGGTAGCCTAGACCTAACCTTATAATAGTTGTAGGTAACCTAGACCTAACCTTATAATAGTTTGCAGGTAGCCTAGACCTAACCTTATAATAGTTTGCAGTAGTATACCTAACCTTATAATAGTTTGAAGGTAGCCTAGACCTAACCTTATAATAGTTTGCAGGTAGCCTAGACCTAACCTTATAATAGTTTGTAGGTAACCTAGACCTAACCTTATAATAGTTTGCAGGTAGCCTAGACCTAACCTTATAGTAGTTTGTTGGTAGCCTAGACCTAACCTTATAGTAGTTTGTTGGTAGCCTAGACCTAACCTTATAATAGTTTGTAGGTAGCCTAGACCTAACCTTATAATAGTTTGCAGGTAGCCTATACCTAACCTTATAATAGTTTGTAGGTAGCCTAGACCTAACCTTATAATAGTTTGGAGGTAGCCTAGACCTAACCTTATAATAGTTTGTAGGTAGCCTAGACCTAACCTTATAATAGTTTGTAGGTAGCCTAGACCTAACCTTATAATAGTTTGCAGGTAGCCTAGACCTAACCTTATAATAGTTTGTAGGTAACCTAGACCTAACCTTATAATAGTTTGCAGGTAGCCTAGACCTAACCTTATAATAGTTTGTAGGTAGCCTAGACCTAACCTTATAATAGTTTGTAGGTAGCCTAGACCTAACCTTATAGTAGTTTGTAGGTAGCCTAGACCTAACCTTATAATAGTTTGTAGGTAGCCTAGACCTAACCTTAAAATATTTTGCAGGTAGCCTAGACCTAACCTTATAATAGTTTGTAGGTAGCCTAGACCTAACCTTATAATAGTTTGTAGGTAGCCTAGACCTAACCTTATATAGTTTGTAGGTAGCCTAGACCTAACCTTATAATAGTTTGCAGGTAGCCTAGACCTAACCTTATAATAGTTTGCAGGTAGCCTAGACCTAACCTTATAATAGTTTGCAGGTAGCCTAGACCTAACCTTATAATAGTTTGTAGGTAGCCTAGACCTAACCTTATAATAGTTTGCAGGTAGCCTAGACCTAACCTTATAATAGTTTGTAGGTAGCCTAGACCTAACCTTATAAAAGTTTGTAGGTAGCCTAGACCTAACCTTATAATAGTTTGTAGGTAGCCTAGACCTAACCTTATAATAGTTTGTAGGTAGCCTAGACCTAACCTTATAATAGTTTGTAGGTAGCCTAGACCTAACCTTATAGTAGTTTGTTGGTAGCCTAGACCTAACCTTATAGTAGTTTGTTGGTAGCCTAGACCTAACCTTATAGTAGTTTGTTGGTAGCCTAGACCTAACCTTATAATAGTTTGTAGGTAGCCTAGACCTAACCTTATAATAGTTTGTAGGTAGCCTAGACCTAACCTTATAATAGTTTGTAGGTAGCCTAGACCTAACCTTATAATAGTTTGTAGGTAGCCTAGACCTAACCTTATAATAGTTTGTAGGTAGCCTAGACCTAACCTTATAATAGTTTGTAGGTAGCCTAGACCTAACCTTATAATAGTTTGTAGGTAGCCTAGACCTAACCTTATAATAGTTTGTAGGTAGCCTAGAACTGACCTTATAGTAGTTTGTAGGTACCCTAGACCTAACCTTATAATAGTTTGTAGGTAGCCTAGACCTAACCTTATAGTAGTTTGTTGGTAGCCTAGACCTAACCTTATAATAGTTTGTAGGTAGCCTAGACCTAACCTTATAATAGTTTGTAGGTAGCCTAGACCTAACCTTATAATAGTTTGTAGGTAGCCTAGACCTAACCTTATAATAGTTTGTAGGTAGCCTAGACCTAACCTTATAGTAGTTTGTTGGTAGCCTAGACCTAACCTTATAATAGTTTGTAGGTAACCTAGACCTAACCTTATAATAGTTTGTAGGTAGCCTAGACCTGACCTTATAGTAGTTTGCAGGTAGCCTAGACCAAACCTTATAATAATTTGTAGGTAGCCTAGACCTAACCTTATAATAGTTTGTAGGTAGCCTAGACCTAACCTTATAATAGTTTGCAGGTAGCCTAGACCTAACCTTATAATAGTTTGTAGGTAACCTAGACCTAACCTTATAATAGTTTGCAGGTAGCCTAGACCTAACCTTATAATAATTTGTAGGTAGCCTAGACCTAACCTTATAATAGTTTGTAGGTAGCCTAGACCTAACCTTATAATAGTTTGCAGGTAGCCTAGACCTAACCTTATAATAATTTGTAGGTAGCCTAGACCTAACCTTATAATAGTTTGAAGGTAGCCTAGACCTAACCTTATAATAGTTTGCAGGTAGCCTAGACCTAACCTTATAATAGTTTGTAGGTAACCTAGACCTAACCTTATAATAGTTTGCAGGTAGCCTAGACCTAACCTTATAGTAGTTTGTTGGTAGCCTAGACCTAACCTTATAGTAGTTTGTTGGTAGCCTAGACCTAACCTTATAATAGTTTGTAGGTAGCCTAGACCTAACCTTATAATAGTTTGCAGGTAGCCTAGACCTAACCTTATAATAGTTTGTAGGTAACCTAGACCTAACCTTATAATAGTTTGCAGGTAGCCTAGACCTAACCTTATAATAGTTTGCAGGTAGCCTAGACCTAACCTTATAATAGTTTGTAGGTAGCCTAGACCTAACCTTATAATAGTTTGCAGGTAGCCTAGACCTAACCTTATAATAGTTTGTAGGTAGCCTAGACCTAACCTTATAAATAGTTTGTAGGTAGCCTAGACCTAACCTTATAATAGTTTGTGGGTAGCCTAGACCTAACCTTATAGTAGTTTGTAGGTAGCCTAGACCTAACCTTATAGTAGTTTGTTGGTAGCCTAGACCTAACCTTATAATAGTTTGTAGGTAGCCTAGACCTAACCTTATAATAGTTTGTAGGTAGCCTAGACCTAACCTTATAATAGTTTGTAGGTAGCCTAGACCTAACCTTATAATAGTTTGTAGGTAGCCTAGACCTAACCTTATAATAGTTTGTAGGTAGCCTAGACCTAACCTTATAATAGTTTGTAGGTAGCCTAGACCTAACCTTATAATAGTTTGCAGGTAGCCTATACCTAACCTTATAATAGTTTGTAGGTAGCCTAGACCTAACCTTATAATAGTTTGCAGGTAGCCTAGACCTAACCTTATAATAGTTTGTAGGTAGTAGACCTAACCTAGGTAGCCTAGACCTAACCTTATAATAGTTTGTAGGTAGCCTAGACCTAACCTTATAATAGTTTGTAGGTAGCCTAGACCTAACCTTATAATAGTTTGTAGGTAGCCTAGAACTGACCTTATAGTAGTTTGCAGGTAGCCTAGACCTAACCTTATAATAGTTTGTAGGTAGCCTAGACCTAACCTTATAGTAGTTTGTTGGTAGCCTAGACCTAACCTTATAATAGTTTGTAGGTAGCCTAGACCTAACCTTATAATAGTTTGTAGGTAGCCTAGACCTAACCTTATAATAGTTTGTAGGTAGCCTAGACCTAACCTTATAATAGTTTGTAGGTAGCCTAGACCTAACCTTATAGTAGTTTGTTGGTAGCCTAGACCTAACCTTATAATAGTTTGTAGGTAACCTAGACCTAACCTTATAATAGTTTGTAGGTAGCCTAGACCTGACCTTATAGTAGTTTGCAGGTAGCCTAGACCAAACCTTATAATAATTTGTAGGTAGCCTAGACCTAACCTTATAATAGTTTGTAGGTAGCCTAGACCTAACCTTATAATAGTTTGCAGGTAGCCTAGACCTAACCTTATAATAGTTTGTAGGTAACCTAGACCTAACCTTATAATAGTTTGTAGGTAACCTAGACCTAACCTTATAATAGTTTGTAGGTAGCCTAGACCTAACCTTATAATAGTTTGCAGGTAGCCTAGACCTAACCTTATAATAGTTTGTAGGTAGCCTAGACCTAACCTTATAATAGTTTGCAGGTAGCCTAGACCTAACCTTATAATAGTTTGCAGGTAGCCTATACCTAACCTTATAATAGTTTGTAGGTAGCCTAGACCTAACCTTATAATAGTTTGTAGGTAGCCTAGACCTAACCTTATAATAGTTTGTAGGTAGCCTAGACCTAACCTTATAATAGTTTGTAGGTAGCCTAGACCTAACCTTATAGTAGTTTGTTGGTAGCCTAGACCTAACCTTATAGTAGTTTGTTGGTAGCCTAGACCTAACCTTATAATAGTTTGTAGGTAGCCTAGACCTAACCTTATAATAGTTTGCAGGTAGCCTAGACCTAACCTTATAATAGTTTGTAGGTAACCTAGACCTAACCTTATAATAGTTTGCAGGTAGCCTAGACCTAACCTTATAATAGTTTGTAGGTAACCTAGACCTAACCTTATAATAGTTTGCAGGTAGCCTAGACCTAACCTTATAATAGTTTGCAGGTAGCCTATACCTAACCTTATAATAGTTTGTAGGTAGCCTAGACCTAACCTTATAATAGTTTGTAGGTAGCCTAGACCTAACCTTATAATAGTTTGTAGGTAGCCTAGACCTAACCTTATAATAGTTTGTAGGTAGCCTAGACCTAACCTTATAATAGTTTGTAGGTAGCCTAGACCTAACCTTATAATAGTTTGCAGGTAGCCTAGACCTAACCTTATAATAGTTTGTAGGTAGCCTAGACCTAACCTTATAATAGTTTGCAGGTAGCCTAGACCTAACCTTATAATAGTTTGTAGGTAGCCTAGACCTAACCTTATAATAGTTTGCAGGTAGCCTAGACCTAACCTTATAATAGTTTGCAGGTAGCCTAGACCTAACCTTATAATAGTTTGTAGGTAGCCTAGACCTAACCTTATAATAGTTTGTAGGTAGCCTAGACCTAACCTTATAATAGTTTGTAGGTAGCCTAGACCTAACCTTATAATAGTTTGTAGGTAGCCTAGACCTAACCTTATAATAGTTTGTAGGTAGCCTAGACCTAACCTTATAATAGTTTGTAGGTAGCCTAGACCTAACCTTATAGTAGTTTGCAGGTAGCCTAGACCTAACCTTATAATAGTTTGTAGGTAGCCTAGACCTAACCTTATAATAGTTTGTAGGTAGCCTAGACCTGACCTTATAATAGTTTGTAGGTAGCCTAGACCTAACCTTATAATAGTTTGTAGGTAGCCTAGACCTAACCTTATAATAGTTTGTAGGTAGCCTAGACCTAACCTTATAATAGTTTGCAGGTAGCCTAGACCAAACCTTATAATAGTTTTGCAGGTAGCCTAGACCTAACCTTATAATAGTTTGCAGGTAGCCTAGACCTAACCTTATAATAGTTTGTAGGTAGCCTAGACCTAACCTTATAATAGTTTGCAGGTAGCCTAGACCTAACCTTATAATAGTTTGTAGGTAGCCTAGACCTAACCTTATAATAGTTTGTAGGTAGCCTAGACCTAACCTTATAATAGTTTGTAGGTAGCCTAGACCTAACCTTATAATAGTTTGTAGGTAGCCTAGACCTAACCTTATAATAGTTTGTAGGTAGCCTAGACCTAACCTTATAGTAGTTTGTTGGTAGCCTAGACCTAACCTTATAGTAGTTTGTTGGTAGCCTAGACCTAACCTTATAGTAGTTTGTTGGTAGCCTAGACCTAACCTTATAATAGTTTGTAGGTAGCCTAGACCTAACCTTATAATAGTTTGTAGGTAGCCTAGACCTAACCTTATAGTAGTTTGTTGGTAGCCTAGACCTAACCTTATAATAGTTTGTAGGTAGCCTAGACCTAACCTTATAATAGTTTGTAGGTAGCCTAGACCTAACCTTATAATAGTTTGTAGGTAGCCTAGACCTAACCTTATAATAGTTTGTAGGTAGCCTAGACCTAACCTTATAATAGTTTGTAGGTAGCCTAGAACTGACCTTATAGTAGTTTGCAGGTAGCCTAGACCTAACCTTATAATAGTTTGTAGGTAGCCTAGACCTAACCTTATAGTAGTTTGTTGGTAGGCTAGACCTAACCTTATAATAGTTTGTAGGTAGCCTAGACCTAACCTTATTATAGTTTGTAGGTAGCCTAGACCTAACCTTATAATAGTTTGTAGGTAGCCTAGACCTAACCTTATAATAGTTTGTAGGTAGCCTAGACCTAACCTTATAGTAGTTTGTTGGTAGCCTAGACCTAACCTTATAATAGTTTGTAGGTAACCTAGACCTAACCTTATAATAGTTTGTAGGTAGCCTAGACCTGACCTTATAGTAGTTTGCAGGTAGCCTAGACCAAACCTTATAATAATTTGTAGGTAGCCTAGACCTAACCTTATAATAGTTTGTAGGTAGCCTAGACCTAACCTTATAATAGTTTGCAGGTAGCCTAGACCTAACCTTATAATAGTTTGTAGGTAACCTAGACCTAACCTTATAATAGTTTGCAGGTAGCCTAGACCTAACCTTATAATAGTTTGCAGGTAGCCTATACCTAACCTTATAATATTTTGTAGGTAGCCTAGACCTAACCTTATAATAGTTTGCAGGTAGCCTAGACCTAACCTTATAATAGTTTGTAGGTAGCCTAGACCTAACCTTATAATAGTTTGTAGGTAGCCTAGACCTAACCTTATAATAGTTTGTAGGTAGCCTAGACCTAACCTTATAATAGTTTGTAGGTAGCCTAGACCTAACCTTATAATAGTTTGTAGGTAGCCTAGACCTAACCTTATAGTAGTTTGTAGGTAGCCTAGACCTAACCTTATAATAGTTTGTAGGTAGCCTAGACCTAACCTTATAATAGTTTGTAGGTAGCCTAGACCTAACCTTATAATAGTTTGTAGGTAGCCTAGACCTAACCTTATAATAGTTTGTAGGTAACCTAGACCTAACCTTATAATAGTTTGCAGGTAGCCTAGACCTAACCTTATAATAGTTTGCAGGTAGCCTAGACCTAACCTTATAATAGTTTGTAGGTAGCCTAGACCTAACCTTATAATAGTTTGCAGGTAGCCTAGACCTAACCTTATAATAGTTTGTAGGTAGCCTAGACCTAACCTTATAATAGTTTGTAGGTAGCCTAGACCTAACCTTATAATAGTTTGTAGGTAGCCTAGACCTAACCTTATAATAGTTTGTAGGTAGCCTAGACCTAACCTTATAATAGTTTGTAGGTAGCCTAGACCTAACCTTATAATAGTTTGTAGGTAGCCTAGACCTAACCTTATAATAGTTTGTAGGTAGCCTAGACCTAACCTTATAATAGTTTGTAGGTAGCCTAGAACTGACCTTATAGTAGTTTGCAGGTAGCCTAGACCTAACCTTATAATAGTTTGTAGGTAGCCTAGACCTAACCTTATAGTAGTTTGTTGGTAGCCTAGACCTAACCTTATAATAGTTTGTAGGTAGCCTAGACCTAACCTTATAATAGTTTGTAGGTAGCCTAGACCTAACCTTATAATAGTTTGTAGGTAGCCTAGACCTAACCTTATAATAGTTTGTAGGTAGCCTAGACCTAACCTTATAGTAGTTTGTTGGTAGCCTAGACCTAACCTTATAATAGTTTGTAGGTAACCTAGACCTAACCTTATAATAGTTTGTAGGTAGCCTAGACCTGACCTTATAGTAGTTTGCAGGTAGCCTAGACCAAACCTTATAATAATTTGTAGGTAGCCTAGACCTAACCTTATAATAGTTTGTAGGTAGCCTAGACCTAACCTTATAATAGTTTGCAGGTAGCCTAGACCTAACCTTATAATAGTTTGTAGGTAACCTAGACCTAACCTTATAATAGTTTGCAGGTAGCCTAGACCTAACCTTATAATAGTTTGCAGGTAGCCTATACCTAACCTTATAATATTTTGTAGGTAGCCTAGACCTAACCTTATAATAGTTTGCAGGTAGCCTAGACCTAACCTTATAATAGTTTGTAGGTAGCCTAGACCTAACCTTATAATAGTTTGTAGGTAGCCTAGACCTAACCTTATAATAGTTTGTAGGTAGCCTAGACCTAACCTTATAATAGTTTGTAGGTAGCCTAGACCTAACCTTATAATAGTTTGTAGGTAGCCTAGACCTAACCTTATAGTAGTTTGTTGGTAGCCTATACCTAACCTTATAGTAGTTTGTAGGTAGCCTAGACCTAACCTTATAATAGTTTGTAGGTAGCCTAGACCTAACCTTATAATAGTTTGTAGGTAGCCTAGACCTAACCTTATAATAGTTTGTAGGTAACCTAGACCTAACCTTATAATAGTTTGCAGGTAGCCTAGACCTAACCTTATAATAGTTTGCAGGTAGCCTAGACCTAACCTTATAATAGTTTGTAGGTAGCCTAGACCTAACCTTATAATAGTTTGCAGGTAGCCTAGACCTAACCTTATAATAGTTTGTAGGTAGCCTAGACCTAACCTTATAATAGTTTGTAGGTAGCCTAGACCTAACCTTATAATAGTTTGTAGGTAGCCTAGACCTAACCTTATAATAGTTTGTAGGTAGCCTAGACCTAACCTTATAGTAGTTTGTTGGTAGCCTAGACCTAACCTTATAATAGTTTGTAGGTAGCCTAGACCTAACCTTATAATAGTTTGTAGGTAGCCTAGACCTAACCTTATAATAGTTTGTAGGTAGCCTAGACCTAACCTTAAAATAGTTTGTAGGTAGCCTAGACCTAACCTTATAATAATTTGTAGGTAGCCTAGACCTAACCTTATAATAGTTTGTAGGTAGCCTAGACCTAACCTTATAATAGTTTGCAGGTAGCCTAGACCTAACCTTATAATAGTTTGTAGGTAACCTAGACCTAACCTTATAATAGTTTGCAGGTAGCCTAGACCTAACCTTATAATAGTTTGTAGGTAGCCTAGACCTAACCTTATAATAGTTTGTAGGTAGCCTAGACCTAACCTTATAATAGTTTGTAGGTAGCCTAGACCTAACCTTATAATAGTTTGTAGGTAGCCTAGACCTAACCTTATAATAGTTTGTAGGTAGCCTAGAACTAACCTTATAGTAGTTTGTAGGTACCCTAGACCTAACCTTATAATAGTTTGTAGGTAGCCTAGACCTAACCTTATAGTAGTTTGTTGGTAGCCTAGACCTAACCTTATAATAGTTTGTAGGTAGCCTAGACCTAACCTTATAATAGTTTGTAGGTAGCCTAGACCTAACCTTATAATAGTTTGTAGGTAGCCTAGACCTAACCTTATAATAGTTTGTAGGTAGCCTAGACCTAACCTTATAGTAGTTTGTTGGTAGCCTAGACCTAACCTTATAATAGTTTGTAGGTAACCTAGACCTAACCTTATAATAGTTTGTAGGTAGCCTAGACCTGACCTTATAGTAGTTTGCAGGTAGCCTAGACCAAACCTTATAATAATTTGTAGGTAGCCTAGACCTAACCTTATAATAGTTTGTAGGTAGCCTAGACCTAACCTTATAATAGTTTGCAGGTAGCCTAGACCTAACCTTATAATAGTTTGTAGGTAACCTAGACCTAACCTTATAATAGTTTGTAGGTAGCCTAGACCTAACCTTATAATAGTTTGTAGGTAGCCTAGACCTAACCTTATAATAGTTTGCAGGTAGCCTAGACCTAACCTTATAATAGTTTGTAGGTAGCCTAGACCTAACCTTATAATAGTTTGTAGGTAGCCTAGAACTGACCTTATAGTAGTTTGCAGGTAGCCTAGACCTAACCTTATAATAGTTTGTAGGTAGCCTAGACCTAACCTTATAATAGTTTGTAGGTAGCCTAGACCTAACCTTATAATAGTTTGTAGGTAGCCTAGACCTAACCTTATAATAGTTTGTAGGTAGCCTAGACCTAACCTTATAGTAGTTTGTTGGTAGCCTAGACCTAACCTTATAGTAGTTTGTTGGTAGCCTAGACCTAACCTTATAATAGTTTGTAGGTAGCCTAGACCTAACCTTATAATAGTTTGCAGGTAGCCTATACCTAACCTTATAATAGTTTGTAGGTAGCCTAGACCTAACCTTATAATAGTTTGCAGGTAGCCTAGACCTAACCTTATAATAGTTTGTAGGTAGCCTAGACCTAACCTTATAATAGTTTGCAGGTAGCCTAGACCTAACCTTATAATAGTTTGCAGGTAGCCTAGACCTAACCTTATAATATTTTGTAGGTAGCCTAGACCTAACCTTATAATAGTTTGTAGGTAGCCTAGACCTAACCTTATAATAGTTTGTAGGTAGCCTAGACCTAACCTTATAATAGTTTGTAGGTAGCCTAGACCTAACCTTATAATAGTTTGCAGGTAGCCTAGACCTAACCTTATAATAGTTTGTAGGTAGCCTAGACCTAACCTTATAATAGTTTGCAGGTAGCCTATACCTAACCTTATAATAGTTTGTAGGTAGCCTAGACCTAACCTTATAATAGTTTGTAGGTAGCCTAGACCTAACCTTATAATAGTTTGTAGGTAGCCTAGACCTAACCTTATAATAGTTTGTAGGTAGCCTAGACCTAACCTTATAGTAGTTTGTTGGTAGCCTAGACCTAACCTTATAATAGTTTGTAGGTAGCCTAGACCTAACCTTATAATAGTTTGTAGGTAGCCTAGACCTAACCTTATAATAGTTTGTAGGTAGCCTAGACCTAACCTTAAAATAGTTTGTAGGTAGCCTAGACCTAACCTTATAATAATTTGTAGGTAGCCTAGACCTAACCTTATAATAGTTTGAAGGTAGCCTAGACCTAACCTTATAATAGTTTGCAGGTAGCCTAGACCTAACCTTATAATAGTTTGTAGGTAACCTAGACCTAACCTTATAATAGTTTGCAGGTAGCCTAGACCTAACCTTATAATAGTTTGTAGGTAGCCGAGACCTAACCTTATAATAGTTTGTAGGTAGCCTAGACCTAACCTTATAATAGTTTGTAGGTAGCCTAGACCTAACCTTATAATAGTTTGTAGGTAGCCTAGACCTAACCTTATAATAGTTTGTAGGTAGCCTAGAACTGACCTTATAGTAGTTTGTAGGTACCCTAGACCTAACCTTATAATAGTTTGTAGGTAGCCTAGACCTAACCTTATAGTAGTTTGTTGGTAGCCTAGACCTAACCTTATAATAGTTTGTAGGTAGCCTAGACCTAACCTTATAATAGTTTGTAGGTAGCCTAGACCTAACCTTATAATAGTTTGTAGGTAGCCTAGACCTAACCTTATAATAGTTTGTAGGTAGCCTAGACCTAACCTTATAGTAGTTTGTTGGTAGCCTAGACCTAACCTTATAATAGTTTGTAGGTAACCTAGACCTAACCTTATAATAGTTTGTAGGTAGCCTAGACCTGACCTTATAGTAGTTTGCAGGTAGCCTAGACCAAACCTTATAATAATTTGTAGGTAGCCTAGACCTAACCTTATAATAGTTTGTAGGTAGCCTAGACCTAACCTTATAATAGTTTGCAGGTAGCCTAGACCTAACCTTATAATAGTTTGTAGGTAACCTAGACCTAACCTTATAATAGTTTGTAGGTAACCTAGACCTAACCTTATAATAGTTTGTAGGTAGCCTAGACCTAACCTTATAATAGTTTGCAGGTAGCCTAGAACTAACCTTATAATAGTTTGTAGGTAACCTAGACCTAACCTTATAATAGTTTGCAGGTAGCCTAGACCTAACCTTATAATAGTTTGCAGGTAGCCTATACCTAACCTTATAATATTTTGTAGGTAGCCTAGACCTAACCTTATAATAGTTTGTAGGTAGCCTATACCTAACCTTATAATAGTTTGTAGGTAGCCTAGACCTAACCTTATAATAGTTTGTAGGTAGCCTAGACCTAACCTTATAGTAGTTTGTTGGTAGCCTATACCTAACCTTATAGTAGTTTGTTGGTAGCCTAGACCTAACCTTATAATAGTTTGTAGGTAGCCTAGACCTAACCTTATAATAGTTTGCAGGTAGCCTAGACCTAACCTTATAATAGTTTGTAGGTAACCTAGACCTAACCTTATAATAGTTTGCAGGTAGCCTAGAACTAACCTTATAATAGTTTGTAGGTAACCTAGACCTAACCTTATAATAGTTTGCAGGTAGCCTAGACCTAACCTTATAATAGTTTGCAGGTAGCCTATACCTAACCTTATAATATTTTGTAGGTAGCCTAGACCTAACCTTATAATAGTTTGTAGGTAGCCTATACCTAACCTTATAATAGTTTGTAGGTAGCCTAGACCTAACCTTATAATAGTTTGTAGGTAGCCTAGACCTAACCTTATAGTAGTTTGTTGTAGCCTATACCTAACCTTATAGTAGTTTGTTGGTAGCCTAGACCTAACCTTATAATAGTTTGTAGGTAGCCTAGACCTAACCTTATAATAGTTTGCAGGTAGCCTAGACCTAACCTTATAATAGTTTGTAGGTAACCTAGACCTAACCTTATAATAGTTTGCAGGTAGCCTAGACCTAACCTTATAATAGTTTGCAGGTAGCCTAGACCTAACCTTATAATAGTTTGTAGGTAGCCTAGACCTAACCTTATAATAGTTTGCAGGTAGCCTATACCTAACCTTATAATAGTTTGTAGGTAGCCTAGACCTAACCTTATAAAAGTTTGTAGGTAGCCTAGACCTAACCTTATAATAGTTTGTAGGTAGCCTAGACCTAACCTTATAATAGTTTGTAGGTAGCCTAGACCTAACCTTATAGTAGTTTGTTGGTAGCCTAGACCTAACCTTATAATAGTTTGTAGTTAGCCTAGACCTAACCTTAAAATATTTTGTAGGTAGCCTAGACCTAACCTTATAATAATTTGTAGGTAGCCTAGACCTAACCTTATAATAGTTTGTAGGTAGCCTAGACCTAACCTTATAATAGTTTGTAGGTAGCCTAGACCTAACCTTATAATAGTTTGCAGGTAACCTAGACCTAACCTTATAATAGTTTGCAGGTAGCCTAGACCTAACCTTATAATAGTTTGCAGGTAGCCTAGACCTAACCTTATAATAGTTTGTAGGTAGCCTAGACCTAACCTTATAATAGTTTGCAGGTAGCCTATACCTAACCTTATAATAGTTTGTAGGTAGCCTAGACCTAACCTTATAATAGTTTGTAGGTAGCCTAGACCTAACCTTATAATAGTTTGTAGGTAGCCTAGACCTAACCTTATAATAGTTTGTAGGTAGCCTAGACCTAACCTTATAATAGTTTGTAGGTAGCCTAGACCTAACCTTATAGTAGTTTGTTGGTAGCCTAGACCTAACCTTATAGTAGTTTGTTGGTAGCCTAGACCTAACCTTATAGTAGTTTGTTGGTAGCCTAGACCTAACCTTATAATAGTTTGTAGGTAGCCTAGATCTAACCTTATAATAGTTTGTAGGTAGCCTAGACCTAACCTTATAGTAGTTTGTTGGTAGCCTAGACCTAACCTTATAATAGTTTGTAGGTAGCCTAGACCTAACCTTATAATAGTTTGTAGGTAGCCTAGACCTAACCTTATAATAGTTTGTAGGTAGCCTAGACCTAACCTTATAATAGTTTGTAGGTAGCCTAGACCTAACCTTATAATAGTTTGTAGGTAGCCTAGAACTGACCTTATAGTAGTTTGTAGGTACCCTAGACCTAACCTTATAATAGTTTGTAGGTAGCCTAGACCTAACCTTATAGTAGTTTGTTGGTAGCCTAGACCTAACCTTATAATAGTTTGTAGGTAGCCTAGACCTAACCTTATAATAGTTTGTAGGTAGCCTAGACCTAACCTTATAATAGTTTGTAGGTAGCCTAGACCTAACCTTATAATAGTTTGTAGGTAGCCTAGACCTAACCTTATAGTAGTTTGTTGGTAGCCTAGACCTAACCTTATAATAGTTTGTAGGTAACCTAGACCTAACCTTATAATAGTTTGTAGGTAGCCTAGACCTGACCTTATAGTAGTTTGCAGGTAGCCTAGACCAAACCTTATAATAATTTGTAGGTAGCCTAGACCTAACCTTATAATAGTTTGTAGGTAGCCTAGACCTAACCTTATAATAGTTTGCAGGTAGCCTAGACCTAACCTTATAATAGTTTGTAGGTAACCTAGACCTAACCTTATAATAGTTTGCAGGTAGCCTAGACCTAACCTTATAATAGTTTGCAGGTAGCCTAGACCTAACCTTATAATAGTTTGTAGGTAGCCTAGACCTAACCTTATAATAGTTTGCAGGTAGCCTAGACCTAACCTTATAATAGTTTGTAGGTAGCCTAGACCTAACCTTATAATAGTTTGTAGGTAGCCTAGACCTAACCTTATAATAGTTTGTAGGTAGCCTAGACCTAACCTTATAATAGTTTGTAGGTAGCCTAGACCTAACCTTATAATAGTTTGTAGGTAGCCTAGACCTAACCTTATAGTAGTTTGTTGGTAGCCTATACCTAACCTTATAGTAGTTTGTTGGTAGCCTAGACCTAACCTTATAATAGTTTGTAGGTAGCCTAGACCTAACCTTATAATAGTTTGCAGGTAGCCTAGACCTAACCTTATAATAGTTTGTAGGTAACCTAGACCTAACCTTATAATAGTTTGCAGGTAGCCTAGACCTAACCTTATAATAGTTTGCAGG
Source organism: Oncorhynchus tshawytscha (assembly GCF_018296145.1). Classification (NCBI taxonomy): domain Eukaryota; kingdom Metazoa; phylum Chordata; class Actinopteri; order Salmoniformes; family Salmonidae; genus Oncorhynchus; species Oncorhynchus tshawytscha. Next base: position 24,090 of record NW_024609153.1, read on the forward strand.
TAGCCTAGACCTAACCTTATAATAGTTTGTAGGTAGCCTAGACCTAACCTTATAATAGTTTGCAGGTAGCCTAGACCTAACCTTATAATAGTTTGTAGGTAGCCTAGACCTAACCTTATAAATAGTTTGTAGGTAGCCTAGACCTAACCTTATAATAGTTTGTAGGTAGCCTAGACCTAACCTTATAATAGTTTGTAGGTAGCCTAGACCTAACCTTATAATAGTTTGTAGGTAGCCTAGACCTAACCTTATAATAGTTTGTAGGTAGCCTAGACCTAACCTTATAATAGTTTGTAGGTAGCCTAGACCTAACCTTATAATAGTTTGTAGGTAGCCTAGACCTAACCTTAAAATAGTTTGTAGGTAGCCTAGACCTAACCTTATAATAATTTGTAGGTAGCCTAGACCTAACCTTATAATAGTTTGAAGGTAGCCTAGACCTAACCTTATAATAGTTTGCAGGTAGCCTAGACCTAACCTTATAATAGTTTGTAGGTAACCTAGACCTAACCTTATAATAGTTTGCAGGTAGCCTAGACCTAACCTTATAATAGTTTGTTGGTAGCCTAGACCTAACCTTATAATAGTTTGTTGGTAGCCTAGACCTAACCTTATAATAGTTTGTAGGTAGCCTAGACCTAACCTTATAATAGTTTGTAGGTAGCCTAGACCTAACCTTATAATAGTTTGTAGGTAGCCTAGAACTGACCTTATAGTAGTTTGTAGGTACCTAGACCTAACCTTATAATAGTTTGTAGGTAGCCTAGACCTAACCTTATAGTAGTTTGTTGGTAGCCTAGACCTAACCTTATAATAGTTTGTAGGTAGCCTAGACCTAACCTTATAATAGTTTGTAGGTAGCCTAGACCTAACCTTATAATAGTTTGTAGGTAGCCTAGACCTAACCTTATAATAGTTTGTAGGTAGCCTAGACCTAACCTTATAGTAGTTTGTTGGTAGCCTAGACCTAACCTTATAATAGTTTGTAGGTAGCCTAGACCTAACCTTATAATAGTTTGTAGGTAGCCTAGACCTAACCTTATAGTAGTTTGCAGGTAGCCTAGACCAAACCTTATAATAATTTGTAGGTAGCCTAGACCTAACCTTATAATAGTTTGTAGGTAGCCTAGACCTAACCTTATAATAGTTTGCAGGTAGCCTAGACCTAACCTTATAATAGTTTGTAGGTAACCTAGACCTAACCTTATAATAGTTTGCAGGTAGCCTAGACCTAACCTTATAATAGTTTGCAGGTAGCCTATACCTAACCTTATAATATTTTGTAGGTAGCCTAGACCTAACCTTATAATAGTTTGCAGGTAGCCTAGACCTAACCTTATAATAGTTTGTAGGTAGCCTAGACCTAACCTTATAATAGTTTGTAGGTAGCCTAGACCTAACCTTATAATAGTTTGTAGGTAGCCTAGACCTAACCTTATAATAGTTTGTAGGTAGCCTAGACCTAACCTTATAATAGTTTGTAGGTAGCCTAGACCTAACCTTATAGTAGTTTGTTGGTAGCCTATACCTAACCTTATAGTAGTTTGTTGGTAGCCTAGACCTAACCTTATAATAGTTTGTAGGTAGCCTAGACCTAACCTTATAATAGTTTGCAGGTAGCCTAGACCTAACCTTATAATAGTTTGTAGGTAAGCCTAGACCTAACCTTATAATAGTTTGCAGGTAGCCTAGACCTAACCTTATAATAGTTTGCAGGTAGCCTAGACCTAACCTTATAATAGTTTGTAGGTAGCCTAGACCTAACCTTATAATAGTTTGCAGGTAGCCTATACCTAACCTTATAATAGTTTGTAGGTAGCCTAGACCTAACCTTATAATAGTTTGTAGGTAGCCTAGACCTAACCTTATAATAGTTTGTAGGTAGCCTAGACCTAACCTTATAATAGTTTGTAGGTAGCCTAGACCTAACCTTATAGTAGTTTGTTGGTAGCCTAGACCTAACCTTATAATAGTTTGTAGGTAACCTAGACCTAACCTTATAATAGTTTGTAGGTAGCCTAGACCTAACCTTATAATAGTTTGTAGGTAGCCTATACCTAACCTTATAATAGTTTGTAGGTAGCCTAGACCTAACCTTATAATAATTTGTAGGTAGCCTAGACCTAACCTTATAATAGTTTGTAGGTAGCCTAGACCTAACCTTATAATAGTTTGCAGGTAGCCTAGACCTAACCTTATAATAGTTTGTAGGTAGCCTAGACCTAACCTTATAATAGTTTGCAGGTAGCCTAGACCTAACCTTATAATAGTTTGTAGGTAGCCTAGACCTAACCTTATAATAGTTTGTAGGTAGCCTAGACCTAACCTTATAATAGTTTGTAGGTAGCCTAGACCTAACCTTATAATAGTTTGTAGGTAGCCTAGAACTGACCTTATAGTAGTTTGCAGGTAGCCTAGACCTAACCTTATAATAGTTTGTAGGTAGCCTAGACCTAACCTTATAATAGTTTGCAGGTAGCCTAGACCTAACCTTATAATAGTTTGTAGGTAACCTAGACCTAACCTTATAATAGTTTGCAGGTAGCCTAGACCTAACCTTATAATAGTTTAGGTAGCCTAGACCTAACCTTATAATAGTTTGTAGGTAGCCTAGACCTAACCTTATAATAGTTTGTAGGTAGCCTAGACCTAACCTTATAGTAGTTTGTAGGTAGCCTAGACCTAACCTTATAATAGTTTGTAGGTAGCCTAGACCTAACCTTATTGTAGTTTGTTGGTAGCCTAGACCTAACCTTATAATAGTTTGTAGGTAGCCTAGACCTAACCTTATAATAGTTTGTAGGTAGCCTAGACCTAACCTTATAATAGTTTGTAGGTAGCCTAGACCTAACCTTATAATAGTTTGTAGGTAGCCTAGACCTAACCTTATAGTAGTTTGTTGGTAGCCTAGACCTAACCTTATAATAGTTTGTAGGTAGCCTAGACCTAACCTTATAATAGTTTGTAGGTAGCCTAGACCTAACCTTATAATAGTTTGTAGGTAGCCTAGACCTAACCTTATAATAGTTTGTAGGTAGCCTAGACCTAACCTAAGCCTATACCTAACCTTATATAGTTTGTTGGTAGCCTAGACCTAACCTTATAATAGTTTGTAGGTAGCCTAGACCTAACCTTATAATATAGGTAGCCTAGACCTAACCTTATAATAATTTGTAGGTAGCCTAGACCTAACCTTATAATAGTTTGCAGGTAGCCTAGACCTAACCTTATAATAGTTTGTAGGTAGCCTAGACCTAACCTTATAATAGTTTGCAGGTAGCCTATACCTAACCTTATAATAGTTTGTAGGTAGCCTAGACCTAACCTTATAATAGTTTGCAGGTAGCCTAGACCTAACCTTATAATAGTTTGTAGGTAACCTAGACCTAACCTTATAATAGTTTGCAGGTAGCCTAGACCTAACCTTATAATAGTTTGCAGGTAGCCTAGACCTAACCTTATAATACTTTGCAGGTAGCCTAGACCTAACCTTATAATAGTTTGCAGGTAGCCTATACCTAACCTTATAATAGTTTGTAGGTAGCCTAGACCTAACCTTATAATAGTTTGTAGGTAGCCTAGACCTAACCTTATAATAGTTTGTAGGTAGCCTAGACCTAACCTTATAATAGTTTGTAGGTAGCCTAGACCTAACCTTATAATAGTTTGTAGGTAGCCTAGACCTAACCTTATAATAGTTTGTAGGTAGCCTAGACCTAACCTTATAGTAGTTTGTAGGTAGCCTAGACCTAACCTTATAGTAGTTTGTTGGTAGCCTAGACCTAACCTTATAATAGTTTGTTGGTATAAGACCTAACCTTATAATAGTTTGTAGGTAGCCTAGACCTAACCTTAAAATAGTTTGTAGGTAGCCTAGACCTAACCTTATAATAATTTGTAGGTAGCCTAGACCTAACCTTATAATAGTTTGAAGGTAGCCTAGACCTAACCTTATAATAGTTTGCAGGTAGCCTAGACCTAACCTTATAATAGTTTGTAGGTAACCTAGACCTAACCTTATAATAGTTTGCAGGTAGCCTAGACCTAACCTTATAATAGTTTGTAGGTAGCCTAGACCTAACCTTATAATAGTTTGTAGGTAGCCTAGACCTAACCTTATAATAGTTTGTAGGTAGCCTAGACCTAACCTTATAATAGTTTGTAGGTAGCCTAGAACTAACCTTATAATAGTTTGCAGGTAGCCTAGACCTAACCTTATAATAGTTTGTAGGTAGCCTAGACCTAACCTTATAATAGTTTGTAGGTAGCCTAGACCTAACCTTATAATAGTTTGTAGGTAGCCTAGACCTAACCTTATAATAGTTTGTAGGTAGCCTAGACCTAACCTTATAATAGTTTGTAGGTAGCCTAGACCTAACCTTATAAATAGTTTGTAGGTAGCCTAGACCTAACCTTATAATAGTTTGTAGGTAGCCTAGACCTAACCTTATAATAGTTTGTTGGTAGCCTAGACCTAACCTTATAATAGTTTGTAGGTAGCCTAGACCTAACCTTATAATAGTTTGTAGGTAGCCTAGACCTAACCTTATAATAGTTTGTGGTAGTAGACCTAACCTAGACCTAACCTAACCTTATAATATAGGTAGCCTTAACCTTATGTAGTTTGTAGGTAGCCTAGACCTAACCTTATAATAGTTTGTAGGTAGCCTAGACCTAACCTTATAATAGTTTGTAGGTAGCCTAGACCTAACCTTATAATAGTTTGTAGGTAGCCTAGACCTAACCTTATAATAGTTTGTAGGTAGCCTAGACCTAACCTTATAATAGTTTGCAGGTAGCCTATACCTAACCTATAATAGTTTGCAGGTAGCCTAGACCTAACCTTATAATAGTTTGTAGGTAGCCTAGACCTAACCTTATAATAGTTTGTAGGTAGCCTAGACCTAACCTTATAATAGTTTGTAGGTAGCCTAGACCTGACCTAGGTAGCCTAGACCTAACCTTATAATAGTTTGTAGGTAGCCTAGACCTAACCTTATAATAGTTTGTAGGTAGCCTAGACCTAACCTTATAATAGTTTTATAGCCTAGTAGTTTGTAGGTAGCCTAGACCTAACCTTATAATAGTTTGTAGGTAGCCTAGACCTAACCTTATAATAGTTTGTAGGTAGCCTAGACCTAACCTTATAATAGTTTGTAGGTAACCTAGACCTAACCTTATAATAGTTTGCAGGTAGCCTAGACCTAACCTTATAATAGTTTTAGGTAGACCTAACCTTATAATAGTTTGTAGGTAGCCTAGACCTAACCTTATAATAGTTTGTAGGTAGCCTAGACCTAACCTTATAATAGTTTGTAGGTAGCCTAGACCTAACCTTATAATAGTTTGTAGGTAGCCTAGAACCTGACCTTATAGTAGTTTGTAGGTAGCCTAGACCTAACCTTATAATAGTTTGTAGGTAGCCTAGACCTAACCTTATAGTAGTTTGTTGGTAGCCTAGACCTAACCTTATAATAGTTTGTAGGTAGCCTAGACCTAACCTTATAATAGTTTGTAGGTAGCCTAGACCTAACCTTATAATAATTTGTAGGTAGCCTAGACCTAACCTTATAATAGTTTGTAGGTAGCCTAGACCTAACCTTATAATAGTTTGTAGGTAGCCTAGACCTAACCTTATAATAGTTTGTAGGTAACCTAGACCTAACCTTATAATAGTTTGTAGGTAGCCTAGACCTAACCTTATATAGTAGTTTGCAGGTAGCCTAGACCAAACCTTATAATAATTTGTAGGTAGCCTAGACCTAACCTTATAATAGTTTGTAGGTAGCCTAGACCTAACCTTATAATAGTTTGCAGGTAGCCTAGACCTAACCTTATAATAGTTTGTAGGTAACCTAGACCTAACCTTATAATAGTTTGCAGGTAGCCTAGACCTAACCTTATAATAGTTTGCAGGTAGCCTATACCTAACCTTATAATATTTTGTAGGTAGCCTAGACCTAACCTTATAATAGTTTGCAGGTAGCCTAGACCTAACCTTATAATAGTTTGTAGGTAGCCTAGACCTAACCTTATAATAGTTTGTAGGTAGCCTAGACCTAACCTTATAATAGTTTGTAGGTAGCCTAGACCTAACCTTATAATAGTTTGTAGGTAGCCTAGACCTAACCTTATAATAGTTTGTAGGTAGCCTAGACCTAACCTTATAGTAGTTTGTTGGTAGCCTAACCTAACCTTATAATAGTTTGTAGGTAGCCTAGACCTAACCTTATAATAGTTTGTAGGTAGCCTAGACCTAACCTTATAATAGTTTGCAGTAGCCTAGACCTAACCTTATAATAGTTTGTAGGTAACCTAGACCTAACCTTATAATAGTTTGCAGGTAGCCTAGACCTAACCTTATAATAGTTTGCAGGTAGCCTAGACCTAACCTTATAATAGTTTGTAGGTAGCCTAGACCTAACCTTATAATAGTTTGCAGGTAGCCTATACCTAACCTTATAATAGTTTGTAGGTAGCCTAGACCTAACCTTATAATAGTTTGTAGGTAGCCTAGACCTAACCTTATAATAGTTTGTAGGTAGCCTAGACCTAACCTTATAATAGTTTGTAGGTAGCCTAGACCTAACCTTATAGTAGTTTGTTGGTAGCCTAGACCTAACCTTATAATAGTTTGTAGGTAGCCTAGACCTAACCTTATAATAGTTTGTAGGTAGCCTAGACCTAACCTTATAATAGTTTGTAGGTAGCCTAGACCTAACCTTAAAATAGTTTGTAGGTAGCCTAGACCTAACCTTATAATAATTTGTAGGTCCTAGACCTAACCTTATAATAGTTTGAAGGTAGCCTAGACCTAACCTTATAATAGTTTGCAGGTAGCCTAGACCTAACCTTATAATAGTTTGTAGGTAACCTAGACCTAACCTTATAATAGTTTGCAGGTAGCCTAGACCTAACCTTATAATAGTTTGTAGGTAGCCGAGACCTAACCTTATAATAGTTTGTAGGTAGCCTAGACCTAACCTTATAATAGTTTGTAGGTAGCCTAGACCTAACCTTATAATAGTTTGTAGGTAGCCTAGAACTGACCTTATAGTAGTTTGCAGGTAGCCTAGACCTAACCTTATAATAGTTTGTAGGTAGCCTAGACCTAACCTTATAATAGTTTGCAGGTAGCCTATACCTAACCTTATAATAGTTTGTAGGTAGCCTATACCTAACCTTATAATAGTTTGTAGGTAGCCTAGACCTAACCTTATAATAGTTTGGAGGTAGCCTAGACCTAACCTTATAATAGTTTGTAGGTAGCCTAGACCTAACCTTATAATAGTTTGTAGGTAGCCTAGAACTGACCTTATAGTAGTTTGTAGGTACCCTAGACCTAACCTAGGTAGCCTAGACCTAACCTTATAGTAGTTTGTAGGTAGCCTAGACCTAACCTTATAATAGTTTGTAGGTAGCCTAGACCTAACCTTATAATAGTTTGTAGGTAGCCTAGACCTAACCTTATAATAGTTTGTAGGTAGCCTAGACCTAACCTTATAATAGTTTGTAGGTAGCCTAGACCTAACCTTATAATAGTTTGTTGGTAGCCTAGACCTAACCTTATAATAGTTTGTAGGTAGCCTAGACCTAACCTTATAATAGTTTGTAGGTAGCCTAGACCTAACCTTATAATAGTTTGTAGGTAGCCTAGACCTAACCTTATAATAGTTTGTAGGTAGCCTAGACCTAACCTTATAATAGTTTGTAGGTAGCCTAGACCTAACCTTATAGTAGTTTGTTGGTAGCCTAGACCTAGTTTGTAGGTAGCCTAGACCTACCTTATATAGTTTGTAGGTAGCCTAGACCTAACCTTATAATAGTTTGTAGGTAGCCTAGACCTAACCTTATAATAGTTTGTAGGTAGCCTAGACCTAACCTTATAATAGTTTGTAGGTAGCCTAGACCTAACCTTATAATAGTTTGCAGGTAGCCTATACCTAACCTTATAATAGTTTGCAGGTAGCCTAGACCTAACCTTATAATAGTTTGTAGGTAGCCTAGACCTAACCTTATAATAGTTTGCAGGTAGCCTAGACCTAACCTTATAATAGTTTGTAGGTAGCCTAGACCTAACCTTATAATAGTTTGCAGGTAGCCTAGACCTAACCTTATAATAGTTTGCAGGTAGCCTAGACCTAACCTTATAATAGTTTGTAGGTAGCCTAGACCTAACCTTATAATAGTTTGCAGGTAGCCTAGACCTAACCTTATAATAGTTTGTAGGTAGCCTAGACCTAACCTTATAATAGTTTGTAGGTAGCCTAGACCTAACCTTATATAATAGTTTGTAGGTAGCCTAGACCTAACCTTATAATAGTTTGTAGGTAGCCTAGACCTAACCTTATAATAGTTTGTAGGTAGCCTAGACCTAACCTTATAATAGTTTGTAGGTAGCCTAGACCTAACCTTATAATAGTTTTTGTAGCCTAGGTAGTTTGTTGGTAGCCTAGACCTAACCTTATAATAGTTTGTTGGTAGCCTAGACCTAACCTTATAATAGTTTGTAGGTAGCCTAGACCTAACCTTATAATAGTTTGTAGGTAGCCTAGACCTAACCTTATAATAGTTTGTAGGTAGCCTAGACCTAACCTAATATAGTTTAGTTTAACCTTATAATAGTTTGCAGGTAGCCTAGACCTAACCTTATAATAGTTTGTAGGTAGCCTAGACCTAACCTTATAATAGTTTGCAGGTAGCCTAGACCTAACCTTATAATAGTTTGTAGGTAGCCTAGACCTAACCTTATAATAGTTTGTAGGTAGCCTAGACCTAACCTTATAATAGTTTGTAGGTAGCCTAGACCTAACCTTATAATAGTTTGTAGGTAGCCTAGAAACCTTATAATAGTTTGTAGGTAGCCTAGACCTAACCTTATAATAGTTTGTAGGTAGCCTAGACCTAACCTTATAATAGTTTGCAGGTAGCCTAGACCTAACCTTATAATAGTTTGTAGGTAGCCTAGACCTAACCTTATAATAGTTTGTAGGTAGCCTAGACCTAACCTTATAATAGTTTGTAGGTAGCCTAGACCTAACCTTATAATAGTTTGTAGGTAGCCTTGACCTTATAGTAGTTTGTAGGTACCCTAGACCTAACCTTATAATAGTTTGTAGGTAGCCTAGACCTAACCTTATAGTAGTTTGTTGGTAGCCTAGACCTAACCTTATAATAGTTTGTAGGTAGCCTAGACCTAACCTTATAATAAGGTAGCCTAGACCTAACCTTATAATAGTTTTGTGGTAGCCTAGACCTAACCTAGCCTAGACCTAACCTTATAATAGTTTGTAGGTAGCCTAGACCTGACCTTATAGTAATTTGTAGGTAGCCTAGACCTAACCTTATAATAGTTTGTAGGTAGCCTAGACCTAACCTTATAGTAGTTTGTAGGTAGCCTAGACCTAACCTTATAATAGTTTGTAGGTAGCCTAGACCTAACCTTATAATAGTTTGTAGGTAGCCTATACCTAACCTTATAATAGTTTGCAGGTAGCCTATACCTAACCTTATAATAGTTTGCAGGTAGCCTAGACCTAACCTTATAATAGTTTGTAGGTAGCCTAGACCTAACCTTATAATAGTTTGTAGGTAGCCTAGACCTAACCTTATAATAGTTTGTAGGTAGCCTAGAACTGACCTTATAGTAGTTTGTAGGTACCTAGACCTAACCTTATAATAGTTTGTAGGTAGCCTAGACCTAACCTTATAGTAGTTTGTTGTAGTTTGTAGCCTAGACCTAACCTTATAATAGTTTGTAGGTAGCCTAGACCTAACCTTATAATAGTTTGTAGGTAGCCTAGACCTAACCTTATAATAGTTTGTAGGTAGCCTAGACCTAACCTTATAATAGTTTGTAGGTAGCCTAGACCTAACCTTATAGTAGTTTGTTGGTAGCCTAGACCTAACCTTATAATAGTTTGTAGGTAGCCTAGACCTAACCTTATAATAGTTTGTAGGTAGCCTAGACCTAACCTTATAGTAGTTTGCAGGTAGCCTAGACCTAACCTTATAATAGTTTGTAGGTAGCCTAGACCTAACCTTATAATAGTTTGTAGGTAGCCTAGACCTAACCTTATAATAGTTTGTAGGTAGCCTAGACCTAACCTTATAATAGTTTTAGGTATAATAGTTTGTAGGTAGCCTAGACCTAACCTTATAATAGTTTGCAGGTAGCCTAGACCTAACCTTATAATAGTTTGTAGGTAGCCTAGAGACCTAACCTTATAATAGTTTGCAGGTAGCCTAGACCTAACCTTATAATAGTTTGTAGGTAGCCTAGACCTAACCTTATAATAGTTTGTAGGTAGCCTAGACCTAACCTTATAATAGTTTGTAGGTAGCCTAGACCTAACCTTATAATAGTTTGTAGGTAGCCTAGACCTAACCTTATAATAGTTTGTAGGTAGCCTAGACCTAACCTTATAATAGTTTGTAGGTAGCCTAGACCTAACCTTATAGTAGTTTGTAGGTAGCCTAGACCTAACCTTATAATAGTTTGTAGGTAGCCTAGACCTAACCTTATAATAGTTTGTAGGTAGCCTAGACCTAACCTTATAATAGTTTGTAGGTAGCCTAGACCTAACCTTATAGTAGTTTGTAGGTAGCCTAGACCTAACCTTATAATAGTTTGTAGGTAGCCTAGACCTAACCTTATAGTAGTTTGTTGGTAGCCTAGACCTAACCTTATAATAGTTTGTAGGTAGCCTAGACCTAACCTTATAATAGTTTGCAGGTAGCCTAGACCTAACCTTATAATAGTTTGTAGGTAGCCTAGACCTAACCTTATAATAGTTTGTAGGTAGCCTAGACCTAACCTTATTATAATAGTAGTTTGTAGGTAGCCTAGACCTAACCTTATAATAGTTTGTAGGTAGCCTAGACCTAACCTTATAATAGTTTGTAGGTAGCCTAGACCTAACCTTATAATAGTTTGTAGGTAGCCTAGACCTAACCTTATAATAGTTTGTAGGTAGCCTAGACCTAACCTTATAATAGTTTGTAGGTAGCCTAGACCTAACCTTATAATAGTTTGTAGGTAGCCTAGACCTAACCTTATAGTAGTTTGTAGGTAGCCTAGACCTAACCTTATAGTAGTTTGTTGGTAGCCTAGACCTAACCTTATAATAGTTTGTAGGTAGCCTAGACCTGACCTTATAGTAATTTGTAGGTAGCCTAGAACTGACCTTATAGTAGTTTGTAGGTACCCTAGACCTAACCTTATAATAGTTTGTAGGTAGCCTAGACCTAACCTTATAGTAGTTTGTTGGTAGCCTAGACCTAAACTTATAATAGTTTGTAGGTAGCCTAGACCTAACCTTATAATAGTTTGCAGGTAGCCTATACCTAACCTTATAATAGTTTGTAGGTAGCCTAGACCTAACCTTATAGTAGTTTGTTGGTAGCCTAGACCTAACCTTATAATAGTTTGTAGGTAGCCTAGACCTGACCTTATAGTAATTTGTAGGTAGCCTAGACCTAACCTTATAATAGTTTGTAGGTAGCCTAGACCTAACCTTATAGTAGTTTGTTGGTAGCCTAGACCTAACCTTATAATAGTTTGTAGGTAGCCTAGACCTAACCTTATAGTAGTTTGCAGGTAGCCTATACCTAACCTTATAATAGTTTGTAGGTAGCCTAGACCTAACCTTATAATAGTTTGTAGGTAGCCTAGACCTAACCTTAAATAATAGTTTGTAGGTAGCCTAGACCTAACCTTATAATAGTTTGTAGGTAGCCTAGACCTAACCTTATAGTAGTTTGTTGGTAGCCTAGACCTAACCTTATAATAGTTTGTAGGTAGCCTAGACCTAACCTTATAATAGTTTGTAGGTAGCCTAGACCTAACCTTATAATAGTTTGTAGGTAGCCTAGACCTAACCTTATAGTAGTTTGTAGGTAGCCTAGACCTAACCTTATAGTAGTTTGTTGGTAGCCTAGACCTAACCTTATAATAGTTTGTAGGTAGCCTAGACCTGACCTTATAGTAATTTGTAGGTAGCCTAGAACTGACCTTATAGTAGTTTGTAGGTACCCTAGACCTAACCTTATAATAGTTTGTAGGTAGCCTAGACCTAACCTTATAGTAGTTTGTTGGTAGCCTAGACCTAAACTTATAATAGTTTGTAGGTAGCCTAGACCTAACCTTATAATAGTTTGCAGGTAGCCTATACCTAACCTTATAATAGTTTGTAGGTAGCCTAGACCTAACCTTATAGTAGTTTGTTGGTAGCCTAGACCTAAACTTATAATAGTTTGTAGGTAGCCTAGACCTAACCTTATAATAGTTTGCAGGTAGCCTATACCTAACCTTATAATAGTTTGTAGGTAGCCTAGACCTAACCTTATAATAGTTTGTAGGTAGCCTAGACCTAACCTTATAATAGTTTGTAGGTAGCCTAGACCTAACCTTATAATAGTTTGTAGGTAGCCTAGACCTAACCTTATAATAGTTTGTAGGTAGCCTAGACCTAACCTTATAATAGTTTGTAGGTAGCCTAGACCTAACCTTATAATAGTTTGTAGGTAGCCTAGACCTAACCTTATAATAGTTTGTAGGTAGCCTAGACCTAACCTTACTATTTATGCTGTTACTGGGTTAACACTATTTATACTGATACTGGTTAACACTATTGATACTGATCAGTATAAATAGTGTTAACCCATTATCAGTATTGTGACGGCCCTGAATTATTCTGAACCGTCTCAGTGCAGCTCCTTCCAATAGGGCGCTTTCCCTTTAATTCCCAATTAAATAGCCAGCATCAGCTGCGCAAAAGTGGGGTTGTGATGGAGACGTGAATGAGGAGTGTTCAACCCTCAGTGCCGAAGCTTCTCCATTCGGTTTGTTTTGTTGCCGTTAAACTTGTGTTTTGTAGCCTAATAGAGTTTACCCAGGATCGGATCCACTCTTTGCGTCCGTGGACTACACCTCTCCGTTCTTCGTGGCCTTTCTCCGCTGGAGATCTATTGGCGGATTGGATTGTCTGACTGACCGACTGACTACCACCTTTTTGTTTACGGTATTTCATTTGTTTTGATGTGATGTATACTGTGATTTATGTAGTTAGTTGTAGTTGAGGACTTAGTAAGAGTTGATACGCTTTAAAGTTCTGTGGTAAAATAATTGTTATATTGATTGTATGTTTAATACTGGGTTTACGCTACACTGAATGAACGGACAAACATTGCGTGACAAGTCACTTGAGTTCACTGAACTCCTTTACCGGGCTGGACTCTTTTTAGGCCCGAGGTACAGGACATTTCTGAAGGAACCAGAACTCATTGTGATATTATTATGTGTGTAATCATTGTTGTTGCTAATACAACCCACGCAAAAGAATATAGTTGTTTTTGAAGTTCTTTCCAATGTTTTAAGGGTTTATGAAAAGTTTATTTCCATCCTGACTTTTACATAAGTCCTTTGTATTGGTGTAGACTTGACGGACCAGATGGGGATCATTCCCACCCAAACTAAAAGGAGAAACCAATGTTTTCTCTGGTAGGCACAACCTACCTGGCACCCCTATAAATAATAACCTCAAGTCAAAACCGTTACAGTATCAATAGGGTTAACCCAGTATCAGTATAAACAAAGTTAACCCAGTATTAGTGTCAGGATTCTCCCCTTTTAGCCTGAATTCACAACCAGAACATGTCAAGACATTGAGATATTTTCTGTTCTGTTCTGTATATTCTGATAGATGAGGCCTGAGCTGGAATGTGAAGCTAACTGAAGTTGGCTAACTTTAGAAAACCAGTATATCTAGCTAGTATCATAGTTTACCCCTCAGGCTACAATCAGGTTTCAGCATCAGGCAGGTATCAACATGCCGAGTCGTAGGCAACAACCTGGGATGTATTCATTAGTTTACCCCTCAGGCTACGTTCAGGTTTCAGCATCAGGCAGGTATCAACATGCCCAGTCGTAGGCTACAGCCTGGGATGTATTCATTAGTTTACCCCTCAGGCTACGTTCAGGTTTCAGCATCAGGCAGGTATCAACATGCCCAGTCGTAGGCTACAACCTGGGATGTATTCATTAGTTTACTCCACAGCCAACAGTTTTAAAATGTTGCATAAAACATAAACAGTTCTCTAAATAAATACAACGTGACCTAAACGTTTTCTGTTTTGTTACGGTGGGCACTAATGAATACACACAACCTGTTTTGAGGAAGTGTAAGTTGTTTGTTAGTCTTTCCACAATATTTATTTGTCTCTTTCACACAACAAACCTTCCTGAGTGAAAAGCATTAACAGTAGATTAGAAAGAGAAAAGGTTTGATTGTTGTGTTTTGAGAAGACAAGTCTATAGACCTACGATACAGTAGGAGATCACCCTGGTCTATAGACCTATGGTACAGTAGGAGATCACCCTGGTCTATAGACCTATGGTACAGTAGGAGATCACCCTGGTCTATAGACCTATGGTACAGTAGGAGATCACCCTGGTCTATAGACCTATGATACAGTAGGAGATCACCCTGGTCTATAGACCTATGATACAGTACACTCTTAGAATAAAGGGTTCCAAACAGGTCCTCCGGCTGTCCCCATAGGAGACGCTTTTGGGTTCCAGGTTGAACTCTTCTGGCTTCCATATAGAACCCTCTGTGGAAAGGGTTCTTCATGGAACCCAAAAGGTACCAAAAAGGGTTCTACAAAGTGTTCTCCTATGGGGACAGCCAAAGAACCCTTTTAGATTCCAGATAGTGTAGGAGTGATCACCCTGGGGCACACAGATGGGCACAGAACAAATTCACCCGAAGCATCTAATTTGTATATAAAACATTTTAAGGAGAGTAGGACTATTATAACACTGTCCACCAGAAATATCATCAACTATATGAATACACATAACAATATCATCAACTATATGAATACACATAACAATATCATCAACTATATGAATACACATAACAATATCATCAACTATATGAATACACATAACAATATCATCAACTATATGAATACACATAACAATATCATCAACTATATGAATACACATAACAATATCATCAACTATATGAATACACACAACAATATCATCAACTATATGAATACACATAACAATATCATCAACTATATGAATACACATAACAATATCATCAACTATATGAATACACATAACAATCGTGGTCTTACCTTTTATCTCTCAATAGAAACACAGTCTGGATGATCATCAGGTCGTCCAAAGTTACTTTCATTTGCTCTGCTCATTTACATATCAGGTTCTGCCTGTTCTCTCTCCCACCCCTCTCTCTTTATAGCTCTTACAATGTGCCTTGGCATACATTCTACAACTGTCTGGAACTCTATTCTTCTGTCTCTCTCCATCACTTTCTCTGTGTCGTCTGTTGCTGTCTCTGTGTCTTGTCTGGTGTCTCTCTCCATCATATCCTATTCTTCTGTTGCTGTCTCTGTGTCATGTCTGATGTCTCTCTCTATCACATCCTATTCTTCTGTTGCTGTCTCTGTGTCTTGTCTGGTGTCTCTCTCCATCATATCCTATTCTGTTGCTGTGTCTGTGTCTTGTCTGTGTCTCTCTCCATCACCAGAAAAAAGTATTTGGGGTTAGGCCTGCTACAATGCAACTTTCACAACATGACAACACAACTACATAACACCATTAAATACAGTTGAGGGTTACTACAATACAACATGACAACACAACTACATAACACCATTAAATACAGTTGAGGGCTACTACAATACAACATGACAACACAACTACATAACACCATTAAATACAGTTGAGGGTTACTACAATACAACATGACAACACAACTACATAACACCATTAAATACAGTTGAGGGTTACTACAATACAACATGACAACACAACTACATAACACCATTAAATACAGTTGGAATGTAGTTAGAACTCAAAGTGTTTCGGTCAAACAGAAAAACAACAATTCTGGATAAATCTGTTTGTCTTTAACACATTTTTTCTCAGATTCACTGTTTGTCAGACCAAGGTAGATGCTGTTTGTCTCTGTAGGACAGTAGTTCAGGTGGCTGTTTGTGTAGATGCTGTTGTCTCTGTAAGACTGTTTGTGTAGATGCTGTTTTCAGGTGGCTGTTTGTGTAGATGCTGTTTGTCTCTGTAGGACAGTAGTTCAGGTTGGTGTTTGTCTCTGTAGGACAGTAGATCAGGTGGCTGTTTGTGTAGATGCTGTTTGTCTCTGTAGGACAGTAGGTCAGGTGGCTGTTTGTCTCTGTAGGACAGTAGTTCAGGTGGCTGTTTGTCTTTGTAGGACAGTAGTTCAGGTGGCTGTTTGTCTTTGTAGGACAGTAGTTCAGGTGGCTGTTTGTGTAGATGCTGTTTGTCTTTGTAGGACAGTAGTTCAGGTGGCTGTTTTTGTAGGACAGTAGTTCAGGTGGCTGTTTGTCTTTGTAGGACAGTAGTTCAGGTGGCTGTTTGTCTTTGTAGGACAGTAGTTCAGGTTCAGGTGTTTGTTTGTAGGACAGTAGTGCTGTTTGTCTTTGTAGGACAGTAGTTCAGGTGGCTGTTTGTCTTTGTAGGACAGTAGTTCAGGTGGTGTTTGTGTTGTTTGTCTTTGTAGGACAGTAGTTCAGTGTAGTCTGTTTGTCTCCCATTTGTTACACCTTAGGACAGTAAAACATGACTCCATTCTTTGCTGGCTGTTGTGTCATGTTTTGTCCTTCAGGACAGTATGTTCAGGTGGCTGTTTGTGTAGATGCTGTTTGTCTTTGTAGGACAGTAGTTCAGGTGGCTGTTTGTTTGTGTAGATGCTGTTTGTCTCTGTAGGACAGTAGTTCAGGTGGCTGTTTGTGTAGATGCTGTTTGTCTTTGTAGGACAGTAGTTCAGGTGGCTGTTTGTCTTTGTAGGACAGTAGTTCAGGTGGCTGTTTGTCTTTGTAGGACAGGCTGTTTGTTGTAGGACAGTAGTTCAGGTGGCTGTTTGTCTTTGTAGGACAGTAGTTCAGGTGGCTGTTTGTCTTTGTAGGACAGTAGTTCAGGTGGCTGTTTGTCTTTGTAGGACAGTAGTTCAGGTGGCTGTTTGTGTAGATGCTGTTTGTCTTTGTAGGACAGTAGTTCAGGTGGCTGTTTGTCTCTGTAGGACAGTAGTTCAGGTGGCTGTTTGTCTTTGTAGGACAGTAGTTCAGGTGGCTGTTTGTCTTTGTAGGACAGTAGTTCAGGTGGCTGTTTGTGTAGATGCTGTTTGTCTTTGTAGGACAGTAGTTCAGGTGGCTGTTTGTCTTTGTAGGACAGTAGTTCAGGTGGTTGTTTGTCTTTGTAGTTCAGGTGGCTGCCCTTGCACTTAGTCTGCCTCCTGTCCCTCCCATCATCATGGTTACACCTTCCTGAAAACAATGACTCCATTCTTTGCTGAAACCTGTTCTGCCAGTTCATGTCCTTCAAGACTAGAATGTTCCAATGTGGTTAGCCACAGAGATGACAAGATAGTTCACACATGCATCTTTCAGGGTAACTGTCAAACAGACATGTCACATTTCTGGTTGGTCCATAACTTGTTTCCTGCTTGTAGCAGGCCGTGTTAACAGGAATCCTCTTCTCTAACTAGAAGTCATGTGATTTCATGAGGATGTTGTTCTGCAGTGAGAGTGTAATGCAAGTCAAGGTGTCCTGGGATGAATGTCAACGAGATTTATAAACATCATTGTTAAATTAACTGTTGTTATAAAACAAATCAATGCTTTCATTTTCTTTAGGTTGGTTCGCTTTTAAAGTGTTTGATTGTCACAGACATCAGATTGGTTCTGTGAAATGTGTTGTTTTACAGGGTCAGTCATAGTAGTATGATAGGTGTTGTTTTACAGGGTCAGCCATAGTAGTATGATAGGTGTTGTTTTACAGGGTCAGTCATAGTAGTATGATAGGTGTTGTTTTACAGGGTCAGTCATAGTAGTATGATAGGTGTTGTTTTACAGGGTCAGTCATAGTAGTATGATAGGTGTTGTTTTACAGGGTCAGTCATAGTAGTAGTAGGTGTTGTTTTACAGGGTCAGTCATAGTAGTATGATAGGTGTTGTTGTACAGGGTCGTAGTAGTATGATAGGTGTTGTTGTACAGGGTCGTAGTAGTATGATAGGTGTTGTTTTACAGGGTCGTAGTAGTATGGTGACCATGGAGCAAATTAGATGTAAGTGTCTTGCTTATGGGCACATCGTCAGATTTTCACCTTGACGGATCAGGTTTTCAAACCAGCGATACCAGTTACTGACCGACCACTCTAACCACTGGTCAATCTGACCATACCAGTTACTGACCCACCACTCTAACCACTAGTCTACCTGACCATACCAGTTACTGACCCACCACTCTAACCACTAGTCTACCTGACCATACCAGTTACTGACCCACCACTCTAACCACTAGTCTACCTGACCATACCAGTTACTGACCCACCACTCTAACCACTAGTCTATCTGACCATACCAGTTACTGACCCACCACTCTAACCACTAGTCTACCTGACCATACCAGTTACTGACCCACCACTCTAACCACTAGTCTACCTGACCATACCAGTTACTGACCCACCACTCTAACCACTAGTCTACCTGACCATACCAGTTACTGACCCACCACTCTAACCACTAGTCTACCTGACCATACCAGTTACTGACCCACCACTCTAACCACTAGTCTATCTGACCATACCAGTTACTGACCCACCACTCTAACCACTAGTCTACCTGACCATACCAGTTACTGACCCACCACTCTAGCCACTAGTCTATCTGACCATACCAGTTACTGACCAGTGACCATGTGGACACCTTCTAGTGGTGGGGTAGTTAGGAGTGTTTATCAGACCATGTGGACACCTCCTAGTGGTGGGGTTGTTAGGAGTGTTTATCAGACCATGTGGACACCTCCTAGTGGTGGGTTGTTAGGAGTGTTAATCAGACCATGTGGACACATGTGGACACCTCTAGTGGTGGGGTTGTTAGGAGTGTTTATCAGACCATGTGGACACCTCCTAGTGGTGGGGTTGTTAGGAGTGTTTATCAGACCATGTGGACACCTCCTAGTAGTGGTTGTTAGGAGGGTTGTTAGGTTAGGAGTGTTTATCCATGTGTTTAGTGGTGGGGTTCAAATGACCACCATGACACCTGGACACCTCCTAGAAATAAACAGTGTTTATCAGGGTTGTTAGGAGTGTTTATCAGACCATGTGGACACCTCCTAGTGGTGGGGTTGTTAGGAGTGTTTATCAGACCATGTGGACACCTCCTAGTGGTGGGGTTGTTAGGAGTGTTTATCAGACCATGTGGACACCTCCTAGTGGTTGGGGTTGTTAGGAGTTTTATCAGACCATGTGGACACCTCCTAGTGGTGGGGTCATAGAAGTACCCCTCTGGATCCGGGAGAATTGTCACAATTGGACACCTCCTATGGACCAAAATCTGGGGTTGAAAATATTCATATTCATGAAATCACAAGTGAAATATATTGAAACTCAGCTTAGCCTTTTGTTAATCACCCTGTCATCTCAGATTTTGAAATGATGCTTTACAGCCAAAGCAAGACAAGCATTTGTGTAAGTTTATCGATAGCCTAGCATAGCATTATGCAAAGCTCATGTTGGTCACGAAAATCAGAAAAGCAATCAAATTAACAAGAAGGTATTTAAATGGTAATAACCAGACTTTTTTCCAACAGATATTATTGGCAAATGTATTCCAGTAAGTTGTGACATAAGGAATGGATACAATCTCCCTTTGAAATAAAGCAGGTATAGATCTGTTGTTCTGAGGGAGCAAGGAGAGAAACAGTTTCCCTATTGGAGAGTCAACTGGATTAAGCGAAGGTAGGTCAAGAAGGTGAGGTCTGGTTACACATCTAAATAACATGAGTTCCAGATGGAATAGCATCAGAGACTATGGAGAACTCTCTAGGAGGGCAGGTCAACAAGGTGAGGTCTGGTTACACCTCTAAATAACATGAGAGTTCCAGATGGAATAGCATCAGAGACTATGGAGAACTCTCTAGGTGTTACAAGGATATTGTAACAAGATAAAAATTCCTCATAATTGAGTAACAATCCTTCTGCATTAAAAAGTTGACTTACCAGCAGGATATGATTATTAAACCAGTTCTTCAAAAATAAAGACTTGTTTCTATACAAAATATCCTTATTGTTCCAAATGAAATACCTATGCAGGATTTTTTTTTAAATATATTAACGAGCACGCTAAGAATACTGTTGTAGGAATCTTATCGGTGTTATAGTTACAAAGTAACACAAAATTGAAGTCACCAAAACGGGAGAAGATATAATGAGGGATGAAATTCCAAATTGAAGTTGGATTCTTTAAGAAATGTTTTTCCCAATTTATCTTTAAAGTATTATTAGTATTATTTATAGTAAAATCAACTAAATGTTCATAACGACAGATGTCCTTATATAATGTGTGTGATTTTCCCAGATGAAGTTGAAAAGCATCTGGTCAACCTCTTTCCCTATTTTGTGGTCAAGATGTAGGGACTGGGCTGCATACAACTTCTGTATGACTGACGCCTTTAGTGATTTAGTCTAATGCTTTAATATATAACATTCTGCCCTCCGAATTCATATCTAAGGGGCATTTTTCATTAGTGCAAATCTGTTCTGTGAGAATATCTAATAATAATAATAACTGTGTAAATCAGGATGCATTATGAAAGGACAATAAGAGACGGTGGTAATATGTTTCCTTTTAGAGACTATAATACATGACAACCAGGTCATTTTAGTTTCTCTTAGAATCACAACCTCAGTGGAACAACAGTTTGTCATTTCCCACAGGTACAGTTCTCCTGAACAAACAAGTGCAGGACAGAGGAATAGCAATTCTTACCTTGTTCTAAATTCAATCACCTTCTTCATCCTCATCATTCAGTTCATTGAAATACAGTTTTGAAGTTGTGCACAATTATCAGTATCACATCAGCCCATTCATTCACTGTCAGCTACATCAGCCCATTCATTCACTGTCAGCTACATCAGCCCATTCATTCACTGTCAGCTACATCAGCCCATTCATTCACTGTCAGCTACATCAGCCCATTCATTCACTTCACATCAGCCCATTCATTCACTGTCAGCTACATCAGCCCATCAGCCCATTCATTCACATTCACTGTCAGCTACATCAGCCCATTCATTCACTGTCAGCTACATCAGCCCATTCATTCACTGTCAGCTACATCAGCCCATTCATTCACTGTCAGCTACATCAGCCCATTCATTCACTGTCAGCTACATCAGCCCATTCATTCACTGTCAGCTACATTAGACAAATTAGCACCTTGGAACCCAAGAAGCATAATCAGTGCTCTAACTCCCCCTTGTGGTGGTGTGGAGCAATGCAATAAGCAGTCACACAGGGTAATGTACTAAACCACAAATTACCTCTAAATCCTGCAGCATCATCTCAAAACTTATTTCAGGATCTAAGGTAAGTAGATCTGTAAGTAGATCTGTAAGTAGATCTGTAAGTAGATCTGTAAGTAGATCTAGATCTGTAAGTAGATCTGGTAAGTTGATCTGGAAGTAGATCTAAATAACTTCATCTTTAGAAAGCAACACTCAACCTTTTTAAGGATAAATCCCTCTGCAACCATTGGTTCAACTTTTCATTTTTTTCTTCCATAATAAGTACACACATTGAATGAGCATATTTTCTGTTGATCCTTAGATATGGTAATCCCAAGGTATGTTACATTTTCCTTAAGTGGAATATTGCAGATAGAGGGCATCACACAGTCTTTAACATATGTCTATTCCTCATGGAGACAGATTGGGTCTCCTCTGTAATTACGTCCAATATTGCTTTCATTCTTTTTGCAAATATAGAAGCTAATATTTGTAGTCTTTGAGCAGACAGACTGGATGTAAATTATAGAGGAGAAGCAAGTCTTTCTTAGGCTTATGGATGAATGTAATCAGACCTGGAGTCAGACTGGGAGGGAGAGCATTATTTACAATGTAATCAGACCTGGAGTCAGACTGGGAGGGAGAGCATTATTTACAATGTAATCAGACCTGGAGTCAGACTGGGAGGGAGAGCATTATTTACAATGTAATCAGACCTGGAGTCAAATGTCAGAAGTCAGAGCTGGGAGGGAGAGCATTATTTACAATGTAATCAGACCTGGAGTCAGACTGGGAGGGAGAGCATTATTTACAATGTAATCAGACCTGGAGTCAAACTGGGAGGGAGAGCATTATTTACAATGTAATCAGACCTGGAGTCAAACTGGGAGGGAGAGCATTATTTGGGGCGGCAGGGTAGCCTAGTGGTTAGAGCATTGGACTAGTAACCAGAAGGTTGCAAGTTCAAATCCCCGAGCTGACAAGGTACAAATCTGTCGTTCTGCCCCTGAACAGGCAGTTAACCCACACAGTTAACCCGCCGTCATTGAAAATAAGAATTTGTTCTAAACTGACTTGCCTAGTTAAATAAAAAATAAAGGTAAAATTAAAAATTAAAATTAAAATTTATTTACAATGTAATCAGACCTGGAGTCAGACTGGGAGGGAGAGCATTATTTACAATGCTTTCAGAAAAGACCAACTGAAAACAGTTGTGTAAAACTCAGCAGATATACCATCAGTCCCAGGAGACTTATTATTTTTAAGTTGTTCAATAGAATAAATGATGTGTTCAACTATAATAGGGTCGTCACGCTGTTCCCTGTCAGCCTCACCAACTGATTTCACATCCCCCAGCCAATCAAAACAAAGAGTTGAGGACGCCTCACAATACTGTAGAAGATGAGGACACCTCACAATACTGTAGAAGATGAGGACACCTCACAATACTGTAGAAGATGCAACTAAAGATGGAGATTAATGTGGGGTCATCTGTGATGAGACCAGTCATATTTAATTGCTGAATTGTATTATTTTTAGAGTGGTATTTTTCAAACCTGAAATAAAACTGATTTATTTAGTCCATCCTCCTCCATTTCTACCTACATCTGACACAGGTTCCGTCTGCTTTCAGTTTATACATATCATCCAACTGGTGTTGTAGATCAAACAGAACAGATTTATCCTCCTCTGAAAGACTTTCAACAGGCTTTTGAACAAGACAGGTGATCTTTGTAATTACACTTTCTTCTTCAGCTCTCCTGGTCTTGGCAACAATACTCTCATGTTTTCTTGCATATCTTCCAACCTTAAAAAGCTCCCAGTTATTACTGTATGAATTGTTATTCATAGCTTTGTTCCTGAAGTGTTTAAAACCTGTTAAGTCTACCCCCTACTTTTTCGAACATTCTGTTAAAAATCGCACAACATTTCAGCGTCCTGCTACTCATGCCAGGAATATAGTATATGCATATGATTAGTATGTGTGGATAGAAAACACTCTGACGTTTCTAAAACTGGTTAAATCACGGCTGTGACTATAACAGAACGTGCGTTTCATCGAAAAGCGCAAGAAAAACTGATCACTGAAAACGGGAAAATATATCAATACGCCACTTGCATGTATTGTCTATTGGAAAGCAAAATAAATGGGGCTGAGATTGCAAGTCCTACAGCTTCCACACGATGTCGCCAGTCTTGACAATTGCCTGCGCTTTGTTTCTTGGTCAAACGAGTACGAGAGAGCCCATTCCTTCCGGTCTCCGACAGGATGTTTTGGAGTAGAAATTTCTGAACATGATTTCAAGACGTGGAGCTATTGAATACACATCGCCCCGTGATCAATTTGATAGATTATTAACGTTTAATAATACCTAAAGTTGGATTACAAAAGTATTTCGAAGTGTTTTGTGAAAGTTTATCGTCGACTTTTTTAATTTTAAAAATTACGTTGCGTTTTAAAACAGTGTTTTTTTCCTTGATCACACAGTCTTCATAGATCGATATTTAGGGTATATATGGACCGATTTAATCGAAAAAAAGACCCAATAGTGATGTTTATGGGACATCTAGGAGTGCCAACAAAGAAGATCGTCAAAGGTAATGAATGTTTTATATTTTATTTCTGCATTTTGTGTAGCGCCGGCTATGCTAATTATTTTCTTTACGTCCCCTTCGGGTATTTCGGGGTGTTGCATGCTATCAGATAATAGCTTCTCATGCTTTCGCCGAAAAGCATTTTAAAAATATGACTTGTTGGCTGGATTCACAACGAGTGTAGCTTTAATTCAGTACCCTGCATGTGTGTTTTAATGAACGTTTGAGTTTTAACGAGTGCTATTAGCATTTAGCGTAGCGCACTTGCATTTCCAGATGGCTAGATGGGACGCATGCATGTCGGGTCGACGTAAGAGGTTAAGGAGATTTGGAACTTTTTGACAAACTAATGACCTACCTCAAGACAAAGACATTGCAAAGATGACAGACATAGACATGTCAGACTCAGAACCACTCAAGGACACCACACAGGAAGAGGTGAAAAACGAATGGTACAAATGGGCTAAGTATACGGCAAACAAACACAGAATGGACAATTGTATTTTGTGTAGAAAATCACCTTTGTCGGATCTCATAATAGTCCCTGAACCAGCATCATTTAAAAACTGTGCAAATTGGAAAAATGATCATTGTACCAAGAGAAAGTATTCTATTCCCTTGTGTGACATAGAATGTAGGATTGCCCAAGGGAGCACTAGAGGCAGAACCATATTAAATGAGACTGGGTTGGGAGACAAGGATTGTGCTGCCTATAACGTTAGAACTGAATTAAATGGACCTCAATTAGAAAGAAGTACTGTGATTAAAGGAAAATATGAATGTTTTTACAGCCATAACACCGAAGGAATTGATGTAGGAAACACCACTGTAGAATGTGATACTATTTGGGTACTAGAGACTGCAGGGGTTCGTAGAAATAAAGATAAAGGGATGATAATGCATAGAAAAGGGGTGTGGTACAATAACTCAGGTTGCGCCATCTCTTATTATGCTAAAAAATCAGGACAGAGGTATTGCGGATAGTTTCTGGATGTGTGGAAAAAACAAACTGTTGAATGTACTGCCAGATGGATGGACTGGTCTTTTCTGGATTTGAATCTATATTTTTGTGGATAACACCAAATAAGAACTTAGAGTGGATTAATGACATATACTATAACCAACAGAGATTCATTAACTATACTGACTCGGCTCTAACGGCGTTGGGGGAACAGGTACAGGCTACCAGTAAAATGTCTTGGCAAAATAGACAGGCTCTCAATTGGCTTTTGGCAGAGAAGGGTGGAGTTTGTGTTATGTTTGGGGATGATTGTTGCACCTTTATTCCCAATAACACTGCGCCTAATGGATCCTTTGCAATCGCTATGGCTAAAATTAAAGGTTTACGAGCAGAGGTTAAGGCAAATGCTGGGGTTGACTCTCATGTTTGGGATTGGTTGCTCTTAGCATTGGGAAAATGGGGAGCTATGTTTGCTAGGATGGCCATTATGCTGGGCGGGGGGTTATTGGCTCTGGGTATTGTATTTTGTTGTGTTTTACCCTTGGTGAAATCACTTGTGATCCAGACAACGGTTAAACAGATGTTTGTAAGTAGAGCTGACCCTCCTGTGCCGGGTAGCCCAGGCCACTATCCTGATGAAAATGGACAGTTATGCAATGCGGTTGGTGGACCCCTTGACTGCCCCTTTGGTAATCCAAACTGCCTGTATGGAGTGGTCTCTGGAGGTGGTTACGCTTGCCATGGTTTTCGTAAGGATGGTTTACCTGTATATGCTGTCATTCCAAATTCATAAGTAAGTCTACTGATACATATCCACAAAAAGGGTCATTTCCGTAGTAAGTACAACAGGTGCTATGTAAGGTTTTAATATATCTACTTTTGCTTAAGGCCTTGTGTTTTTGTATGTTTTGTTGAATGTTTTTGATAGGTATATCAATGAATATATCTGGTTTCTTTTAATTAAAAGTTAGTTTTGCCTTCTAAATACTAGGTTAATTTTAGAAACATGTAGGTAACAGTGGGATATCCCGGTTACAAGTGTCTACGGACCATGTCCTTAATCTTCTAACAGAGGTTGGTATCGCTGGTATCACGTTTGTTGGAGAGGTGTCTGAGAGGGAGGATCATGTTGAAAGCTTAAATTTAGAATGATGTTGTGTCAATTTTATTTTGTAACTGCATGGAGGCCTCGTGTTTTCTCATATTCAATTTATTGTTATACTCATTGCTTTATTATATATTTTTTTCTTTTTCACGTAACTGAGAACCTCAGGCAAGGCTTTGTACTTACATGCTCATGCTTCAACAAAATGTTGTGTATTATTTTTATTGTTTCTATACCGAACTAGATCTTTTACTCCTATTTAGTATTAATAATTTGGAGATGTTTGGTCTAGTTAGGTTTTCTTCAATGTTTCTAATTAGATCTTTTACTGCTATTTAGTATTAATAAATTGGAGATGTTTCGTCTAGTTAGGTTTTCTTTAAATGTTTTGAATTGGATCTTTTACTCCTATCTATGTTATTGTTTGGAGATGTTTGGTATAGGTGATTAGTAAGCTTTATTTGTGTTAATCAACTGTTGGTATTATGCTCCATATGTCCTTTTAGTTTTGGTGCTTAATAAGCACCAGAGGAGGGTTATATGGGAGAATGATGTACATATATGGAGGAACATAAATACTGTAACACAAGAGAGAGATACACTTATAGAGTGCATTTGCCATTCTGGTAAAATACATTGTCTATTGTATAGGAGAGGAGAACAGAGGAGGCCATAGATGTATAGTCTGCTGATCTTAGACAACCACATGAAGAGAAGGCGACACATAGGCGCCAGGACAGCTGGAAACACTAAAAATGGAGACACATAGTCTGCTGAGCCGAAATAAAGACACACATACAAAGGAACAGATGGAGCTAATTACAGGGTCAAAGCATATAGGATAGAGGGACGTATATTATCTTTAGGTCAAAGCAAGGGTCTTGTCATCATTAGGATCTAATGGAAAGCAGATATGGGCGTTATTGGGCTGAACAAGCAGGATGCACGGATTGGGATGTACAGTGCCTTGCGAAAGTATTCGGCCCCCTTGAACTTTGCGACCTTTTGCCACATTTCAGGCTTCAAACATAAAGATATAAAACTGTATTTTTTTTGTGAAGAATCAACAACAAGTGGGACACAATCATGAAGTGGAACGACATTTATTGGATATTTCAAACTTTTTTAACAAATCAAAAACTGAAAAATTGGGCGTGCAAAATTATTGAGCCCCTTTACTTTCAGTGCAGTAAACTCTCTCCAAAAGTTCAGTGAGGATCTCTGAATGATCCAATGTTGACCTGAATGACTAATGATGATAAATACAATCCACCTGTGTGTAATCAAGTCTCCGTATAAATGCACCTGCACTGTGATAGTCTCAGAGGTCCGTTAAAAGCGCAGAGAGCATCATGAAGAACAAGGAACACACCAGGCAGGTCTGAGATGCTGTTGTGAAGAAGTTTAAAGCCGGATTTGGATACAAAAAGATTTCCCAAGCTTTAAACATCCCAAGGAGCACTGAGCAAAAGATAATATTGAAATGGAAGGAGTATCAGACCACTGCAAATCTACCAAGACCTGGCCGTCCCTCTAAACTTTCAGCTCATACAAGGAGAAGACTGATCAGAGATGCAGCCAAGAGGCCCATGATCACTCTGGATGAACTGCAGAGATCTACAGCTGAGGTGGGAGACTCTGTCCATAGGACAACAATCAGTCGTATATTGCACAAATCTGGCCTTTATGGAAGAGTGGCAAGAAGAAAGCCATTTCTTAAAGATATCCATAAAAAGTGTTGTTTAAAGTTTGCCACAAGCCACCTGGGAGACACACCAAACATGTGGAAGAAGGTGCTCTGGTCAGATGAAACCAAAATTGAACTTTTTGGCAACAATGCAAAACGTTATGTTTGGCGTAAAAGCAACACAGCTCATCACCCTGAACACACCATCCCCACTGTCAAACATGGTGGTGGCAGCATCATGGTTTGGGCCTGCTTTTCTTCAGCAGGGACAGGGAAGATGGTTAAAATTGATGGAAAGATGGATGGAGCCAAATACAGGACCATTCTGGAAGAAAACCTGATGGAGTCTGCAAAAGACCTGAGACTGGGACGGAGATTTGTCTTCCAACAAGACAATGATCCAAAACATAAAGCAAAATCTACAATGGAATGGTTCAAAAATAAACATATCCAGGTGTTAGAATGGCCAAGTCAAGGTCCAGACCTGAATCCAATCGAGAATCTGTGGAAAGAACTGAAAACTGCTGTTCACAAATGCTCTCCATCCAACCTCACTGAGCTCGAGCTGTTTTGCAAGGAGGAATGGGAAAAAATGTCAGTCTCTCGATGTGCAAAACTGATAGAGACATACCCCAAGCGACTTACAGCTGTAATCGCAGCAAAAGGTGGCGCTACAAAGTATTAACTTAAGGGGGCTGAATAATTTTGCACGCCCAATTTTTCAGTTTTTGATTTGTTAAAAAAGTTTGAAATATCCAATAAATGTCGTTCCACTTCATGATTGTGTCCCACTTGTTGTTGATTCTTCACAAAAAAATACAGTTTTATATCTTGATGTTTGAAGCCTGAAATGTGGCAAAAGGTCGCAAAGTTCAAGGGGGCCGAATACTTTCGCAAGGCACTGTATCTTCATTTGCATGAGGGATGGACTCATATGTTGTGTGTGTATAAATCAGAGTGAGTGCTCTGAAAAAGGTGTGTGTTCCGCGGACCACTCCGGCTTGCGATACTTTTTTATTAAAAGCCTATTGATTTCACAAAGTTCTTGAAAGCGTCGTATTTCAAACCGATTTTCCACGACAATACCAGTTTATATCTGTACTGTCTTCCAACCTGAACACTGTTGATACCAGTTTATATCTGTTCTGTCTCCCAACCTGAACACTGTTGATACCAGTTTATATCTGTTCTGTCTCCCAACCTGAACACTGTTGATACCAGTTTATATCTGTACTGTCTCCCAACCTGAACACTGTTGATACCAGTTTATATCTGTAATGTCTCCCAACCTGAACACCGACCTGAACACTGTTGATAGCAGTTTATATCTGTACTGTCTTCCGACCTGAACACTGTTTACATCAGTTTATATCTGTACTGTCTCCCAACCTGAACACCGACCTGAACACTGTTGATACCAGTTTATATCTGTACTGTCTCCCAACCTGAACACCGACCTGAACACTGTTGATACCAGTTTATATCTGTACTGTCTTTCACTTCTTTTATTAGATGAATAAATAAAACCTAATTGAGCAATGTTTTTACTTGTAAAATCGAATCAAATTTTATTTGTCACATACACATGGTTAGCAGATGTTAATGCGAGTGTAGCGAAATGCTTGTAATGACCTGTGTTCTGTTTAAACCCTGATTTAAACTGAGATTCAGTGATATGACAGTGTCTTTATTCATATAAGTACCTGATTCAGACTGCGTTGTCCTCCAGTCCGGTGGCTCTTTGTGGGATACATTGAATGTAACGGAGTTGAAGTTGTGTTCCCAGAAGTCCACTGGATGGCGCCAGAGCAGCATAAATGGACTGGTGAGATCTGAGTAATGTACCAGGGGAATACACTATATAACCAGCAGTATGTGGACACACCCCTTCAAATCAGTGGAATCGGCTAATTCAGCCACACCTGTTGCTGACAGGTGTATAAAATCGAGCAGACAGTCATGCAATCTCCACAGACAAACATTGGCAGTAGAATGACCTTACTGAAGATCTCAATGACTTTCAACGTGGCACCGTCATAGGATGCCACCTTTCCAACAAGTCACTTGGTCAAACTACTGCTCTGCTAGAGCTGCCCCGGGTCAACTGTAAGTGCTGTTATTGTGAAGTGGGATAGTCTAGGAGCAACAACGGCTCAGCCATGAAGTGGTAGGCCACACAAGCTCACAGAACGGTACTGCCGAGTGTCTATGGAGATTTCATGGCTGTGTGCTCGATTTCATACACGTCAGCAACGGGTGTGGCTGAAATAGCCAAATCCGCTAAATTTGAAGGGGTGTCCACGTACTTTTGTATATAAATATATAGAGTGTACCTTCACCTATCGTCCGCTTATTTGAGTGCCTTATTGGAATGATGTTGAGTCCACATGTTCAGACAGACAGGAAGTGGCTGATTAAATCACCTTTATTAAAAGATACAAGATGCTGGAATACCAACACTTTAGAATGCAGAAGTACTTTACACACAGGCCCAGGCTTGTGTCCAATATGGCCCCTTATTCACTATATAGTGCACTACTTTACACACAGGCCCAGGCTTGTGTCCAATATGGCCCCTTATTCACTATATAGTGCACTACTTTACACACAGGGCCAGGCTTGTGTCCAATATGGCCCCTTATTCACTATATAGTGCACTACTTTACACACAGGGCCAGGCTTGTGTCCAATATGGCCCCTTATTCACTATATAGTGCACTACTTTACACACAGGCCCAGGCTTGTGTCCAATATGGCCCCTTATTCACTATATAGTGCACTACTTCACACACAGGCCCAGGCTTGTGCCCAACCAAACTCACATAGAGGCTGTATCCAATATGGCCCCTTATTCACCATGTAGTGCACTACTTTAGACCAGAGCCCTATTCCCTATATAGGGCACTACTTTAGACCAGAGCCCTATTCCATATATAGTGCACTACTTTAGACCAGAGCCCTATTCCCTATATAGTGCACTACTTTAGACCAGAGCCTTATTCCATATATAGTGCACTACTTTAGACCAGAGCCCTATTCCCTAGATAGTGCACTACCTTTAACTACAGCATTATTCCATATATAGTGCACTACTTTAGACCAGAGCCCTATTCCCTATATAGTGCACAACATTATACTACAGCCCTATTCCCTATATAGTGCACTACTTTATACTACAGCCCTATTCCCTATATAGTGCACTACTTTTAACCAGAGCCCTGAATAGACCAGACACCTAATCATCTATATACATCTTAATCTAGCATTGTGTTTCTCCTATTAATCACCCTGTGAATGACTCTCTATGGGTCCAGGTTAACACACTATAAAGGGGAACAGAATGACTCTCTATGGGTCCAGGTTAACACACTATAAAGGGGAACAGAATGACTCTCTATGGGTCCAGGTTAACACTCTATAAAGGGGAACAGAATGACTCTCTATGGGTCCAGGTTAACACTCTATAAAGGGAACAGAATGACTCTCTATGGGTCCAGGTTAACACTCTATAAGGGGAACAGAATGACTCTCTATGGGTCCAGGTTAACACACTATAAAGGGGAACAGAATGACTCTCTATGGGTCCAGGTTAACACACTATAAAGGGGAACAGAATGACTCTATGGGTCCAGGTTAACACTCTATAAAGGGGAATAGAATTACTCTCTATGGGTCCAGGTTAACACTATATAAAGGGGAACAGAATGACTCTCTATGGGTCCAGGTTAACACTCTATAAAGGGAACAGAATGACTCTCTATGGGTCCAGGTTAACACTCTATAAGGGGAACAGAATGACTCTCTATGGGTCGAGGTTAACACTCTATAAGGGGAACAGAATGACTCTCTATGGGTCCAGGTTAACACACTATAAAGGGAACAGAATGACTCTATGGGTCCAGGTTAACACTCTATAAAGGGAACAGAATGACTCTATGGGTCCAGGTTAACACTCTATAAGGGGAACAGAATGACTCTCTATGGGTCCAGGTTAACACATTATAAAGTGAATAAGAGTCCATTTGGAACACAGCTACAGTAGTAATAACAAAGGTATTTTTTGATCAAAATCCCTGTAAATATCTGCGGTATCCTTGCCAACCCATTTCAATCTGCAGGTTGGTTTTTTTCTTTTCAAAATCACAACGTGACAGTAAACCAGTCTTTAAAGAAAAAAGAGATCTGAAACCATGCAACACTCAACAAGCCCACGTTACAGTTACTTCTGGGTTCGCCACCGTTTTGAATGGCATCATCAATATCATCATCATCATCATCATCATCATCATCATCAATATCATCATCATCATCATCAATATCATGATCATCGTCATCAATATCATGATCATCATCATCAATATCATCATCATCAATATCATGATCATCATCATCAATATTATCATCATCAATATCATGATCATCATCAATATCATCATCATCATCATCAATATCATGATCATTATCAATATCATGATCATCATCAACAATATCATGATCATCATCAATATCATCATCATCAATATCATGATCATCATCAATATCATGATCATCATCATCATCATCAATATCATCATCATCATCATCAATATCATCATCATCAATATCATGATCATCATCAATATCATGATCATCATCATCATCATCAATATCATCATCATCATCATCAATATCATCATCATCAACACTTACAACACCATAAGACTTCACACAACAGTGACAAGGACGTTTTGACGTTTTTTTTTTTGGGGGAGACAGAATCGATCAAATCTCGAAGACCTCATCCACTGAGTTTCCATGACAGGACAAAACGGGTCACGTCGTAGATAGAACGGGGTTCTCTTCTGTTTCATTAGTTCGTTACCCGAGTCCATCGCTGCCTTTAGGCCTCATGCTTGGTGTTAAAGGGGGACAGTGACCCCGAGCAACAGATATACACTACACTTCAGCAAACTAACCACTGGCACCAAACACTAACCTGCTGCTCCCAGATCAGTGTCTAACCTCCGTGTTGGCACCAAACACTAACCTGCAGCTCCCAGATCAGTGTCTAACCTCCGTGTTGGCACCAAACACTAACCTGCTGCTCCCAGATCAGTGTCTAACCTCCGTGTTGGCACCAAACACTAACCTGCAGCTCCCAGATCAGTGTCTAACCTGCTGCTCCCAGATCAGTGTCTAACCTGCTGCTCCCAGATCAGTGTCTAACCTGCTGCTCCCAGATCAGTGTCTAACCTGCTGCTCCCAGATCAGTGTCTAACCTGCTGCTCCCAGATCAGTGTCTAACCTCCGTGTTGGCACCAAACACTAACCTGCAGCTCCCAGATCAGTGTCTAACCTGCTGCTCCCAGATCAGTGTCTAACCTGCTGCTCCCAGATCAGTGTCTAACCTGCTGCTCCCAGATCAGTGTCTAACCTGCTGCTCCCAGATCAGTGTCTAACCTGCTGCTCCCAGATCAGTGTCTAACCTGCTGCTCCCAGATCAGTGTCTAACCTGCTGCTCCCAGATCAGTGTCTAACCCTGCTCCCAGATCAGTGCTGCTCCCAGATCAGTGTCTAACCTGCTGCTCCCAGATCAGTGTCTAAGTGCTCCCAGATCAGTGTCTAACCTGCTGCTCCCAGATCAGTGTCTAACCTGCTGCTCCCAGGTCAGTGTCTAACCTGCTGCTCCCAGATCAGTGTCTAACCTGCTGCTCCCAGATCAGTGTCTAACCTGTGCTCCCAGATCAGTGTCTAACCTGCTGCTCCCAGATCAGTGTCTAACCTGCTGCTCCCAGATCCGTGTCTAACCTGCTGCTCCCAGATCCGTGTTGTGCCATCATTCCATTCATTGTCATGTTTGGATGCCAGGAAGTGGCAAGGAGTGACATGATGGTCCAAGCATACTGATATACCCAGGCTAACCAATCACCATCATAACATTCTAATTTACATTCTGACTGGAATAATCATGGCATGATACTTTGGGTGCTAACAGTGGCGCCCATTACAGATACTAAACCTCAAACCCAGTTGACCCTCTACTGTACTGTATAGATATGTCTCAGGGTCAATAACCTGCCAGGCTACTTCCGTTGGGCTGTATTCTGTAGCGACTACTCCAGAACATATTGTACACATCACAATCACATTTTCTTCATCATAGCCAGACAACAGGCCTCCTCGGGATGTTTACATGAGATTTAATGGAGGATGGTTGATACATGGTGAATGACGTTACCTTTTAAAGAGCAACTCTCTCAATAGGCAAAGAGGCAGACATTTTGGGGAAATGACATTCAAGCAGCATTGAAAAAAATAGAGCAACTATAAAGGACAAACCTGAGAAAACAACAGTTGTCTGTTGATATGTTACCATGGTAAAACTCCTCCAGACTGCGTGAAACCATGTTGTTTTACATGAATCCAATAACAGCTCAGGTGTGTCAAGTATAACAGAGACAGGAGGCAACTGAAAGACACAGTAACAGAAATGAGATTCTAGATGTAGGACTTAGAAGATGGTCATTCTAGATGTAGGACTTAGAAGATGGTCATTCTAGATGTAGGACTTAGAAGATGGTCATTCTAGAACTATAACTTAGAAGATGGTCATTCTAGAACTATAACTTAGAAGATGGTCATTCTAGAAGTAGGACTTAGAAGATGGTCATTCTAGATGTAGGACTTAGAAGATGGTCATTCTAGATGTAGGACTTAGAAGATGGTCATTCTAGATGTAGGACTTAGAAGATGGTCATTCTAGATGTAGGACTTAGAAGATGGTCATTCTAGATGTAGGACTTAGAAGATGGTCATTTTAGAACTATAACTTAGAAGATGGTCATTTTAGAACTATAACTTAGAAGATGGTCATTCTACAAGCATTTCGCTACACTCGCATTAACATCTGCTAACCATGTGTATGTGACAAATACAATTTGATTTGATTTGATTTGATTTAGATGTAGGACTTAGAAGATGGTCATTCTAGAACTATAACTTAGAAGATGGTCATTATAGATCTAGAACTTAGAAGATGGTCATTCTAGATGTAGAACTTAGAAGATGGTCATTCTAGAACTAGAACTTAGAAGATGGTCATTCTAGATGTAGGACTTAGAAGATGGTCATTTTAGAACTATAACTTAGAAGGTCATTCTAGAACTATAACTTAGAAGATGGTCATTATAGATCTAGAACTTAGAAGATGGTCATTATAGAACTATAACTCAGAAGATGGTCATTTTAGAACTATAACTTAGAAGATGGTCATTATAGATCTAGAACTTAGAAGATGGTCATTCTAGATGTAGGACTTAGAAGATGGTCATTCTAGATGTAGGACTTAGAAGATGGTCATTCTAGATGTAGGACTTAGAAGATGGTCATTCTAGATGACTTAGAAGATGGACTTAGAAGATGGTCATTCTAGATGTAGGACTTAGAAGATGGTCATTCTAGATGTAGGACTTAGAAGATGGTCATTTTAGAACTATAACTTAGAAGATGGTCATTCTAGATGTTGGACTTAGAAGATGGTCATTCTAGAACTATAACTTAGAAGATGGTCGTTCTAGATGTAGGACTTAGAAGATGGTCATTCTAGATGTAGGACTTAGAAGATGGTCATTCTAGATGTAGGACTTAGAAGATGGTCATTTTAGAACTATAACTTAGAAGATGGTCATTCTACAAGCATTTCGCTACACTCGCATTAACATCTGCTAACCATGTGTATGTGACAAATAAAATTTGATTTGATTTAGATGTAGGACTTAGAAGATGGTCATTCTAGAACTATAACTTAGAAGATGGTCATTATAGATCTAGAACTTAGAAGATGGTCATTCTAGATGTAGGAATTAGAAGATGGTCATTCTAGAACTAGAACTTAGAAGATGGTCATTCTAGATGTAGGACTTAGAAGATGGTCATTTTAGAACTATAACTTAGAAGATGGTCATTCTAGAACTATAACTTAGAAGATGGTCATTATAGATCTAGAACTTAGAAGATGGTCATTATAGAACTATAACTCAGAAGATGGTCATTTTAGAACTATAACTTAGAAGATGGTCATTCTAGAACTATAACTTAGAAGATGGTCATTATAGATCTAGAACTTAGAAGATGGTCATTCTAGAACTAGAACTTAGAAGATGGTCATTCTAGATGTAGGACTTAGAAGATGGTCATTCTAGATGTAGGACTTAGAAGATGGTCATTCTAGAACTAGAACTTAGAAGATGGTCATTCTAGATGTAGGACTTAGAAGATGGTCATTCTAGAACTAGAACTTAGAAGATGGTCATTCTAGATGTAGGACTTAGAAGATGGTAACTTCTTGAGGAGTATGAGGAGTATGAGGAGTATGAGGAGTATGAGGAGTATGAGGAGTATGAGACACGCTGTTGTCAAACATTCTAACTGATAACTAACATTACAAAGGGATGCTCCTTGAAACCTTGTTGAACTGGCAATATTCGAATAGAACACTTTAGAATAACCTTCTAGAATGTGCCTCTCCCACTATGGGGTGTAAATACATCTCCATACTCCAACGTCACTGTATGAGTGAGTCCCAGGGTTTAACTTCATTTGATCCCCTTCAGTTAACACACTGTAGCAGAGAACATCAGATTACATCACACATAGACAAGTGGATCTCCACCTACAGCTCATACCCCCTGCCTCCCAAAATGGCCCCCTATTCCCTACATAGTGCACTACTTTTATCCAGAGCCCTGCGGGTAGTGCACTATATAGGGAATAGGGGGCCATTTTGGTTTGTAGCCCACGATGTTCGGTTGTCTACTATGATGTATACTGGTTTGGTTTTTGACAACATCCTCTCTGTCTCGTTCTAGACCGTGCCTAACCTAACTTCCTGTTTACACCTTTCATACCGGCCTCTGTCTTTTACTATTATACAGGTGGGCCTTGGAGGGAGGGGGGAGAGGAGGGGGGAGGAAGAAAGAGGGAGAGACAGTCCTTCTAAATGAAGAGGGAGAGAAGGAGGGAGAGGGGAGACAAGGGGAGAGGGAAGCATGGAGAGGATGAGGTCTCTACCCATCCCAGTCCATCTTGATGGAGGAAGGAGGGATGAAAGTGGGGGAGACGGGAGAGAGAAGGAAGGAAGGAAGGGAGAGGTGGAGACACAGGGAGATGGAAGGAGGGAGAGAGAAATGAGGCTCCTCTCTATTCATCCCAGTCCTTCTTGATTCCCAGGTTCCACTCCCAGGAGAGGTGGTCGGTCTTGTCGTCGTCGGTGAAGTGGGACTTGATGTGGTAGCTGCCTCTGACAATCATGCCTTTGGGCGCCTCCTCCACCGGGGTCATGAACTCGTGCTCCTCCACCCGCGGCCCGTAGCTGCCCACCATGTACACCGCCTTGTCCACTGCACGACACAAAATGGACGCTCAGTTGCACACTTGCTAGCCAGTTTTTAGGTGAATGTCGGGGAAACTGACATCTTGTGTAAATGAAAACACACAAAATGGCAGCTCAGTTGCATCGATGTTAACCCGGAATTAGGTTTATGTATCAGAAACTGACACGGTCTATGGGCCTAAACAGCACAGCGTATCCACAGCTCGGCACAAAATGGGGTCCTCCTTACCTCTGATTCCTTTCCTGTAGGTCAGATGGACGTACTTCAGCCCAGACACAATATCCCTGTTAACCTGGAGAGGAGAGGAGAGGAGAGGAGGGGAGGGAAGGGGAGAGGAGGAGGAGAGGAGGAGAGGAGAGAGGAGGAGGGGAGGAGGGTTATCAGGAGCAATAAATAAACAATGTAAATTCATTGGGACTGAAAATCTGAAATGCATTTAAACACAGTATGAACTTATATGGAGGAGAGGAGAGGAGAGGAGAGGAGAGGAGAGGAGAGGAGAGGAGAGGAGAGGAGAGGAGAGGAGAGGAGAGAGGAGAGGAGAGGAGAGGAGAGAGGAGAGGAGAGGAGAGGAGAGGAGAGGAGAGGAGAGGAGGAGAGGAGAGGAGAGGAGAGGAGAGTTTGGAGGAGGGGAGAGGAGGAATTGGAGGGGAGGAGGGAGAGGAAGGAGAGGAAAGGAAAGGAAAGGAGAGGAGAAATTGGAGGAGGGGAGAGGAGGGAAGGAGAGGAAAGGAAAGGAGAGGAGAGGAGAAATTGGAGGAGGGAGAGGAGGGAAGGAGAGGAAAGGAAAGGAGGAGGGAGAGGAGAGGAGAGGAGAGGGAAAGGAGGAGGGAGAGGAGAGGAGAGGAGAAATTGGAGGGGAGGGAGAGGAGGGAAGGAGAGGAAAGGAAAGGAGAGGAGAGGAGAAAGGAGGAGGGAAGGAGAGGAAAGGAGAAATTGGAGGGGGGAGAGGAGGGAAGGCGAGGAAAGGAAAGGAGAGGAGAGGAGAGGAGAAATTGGAGGAGGGAAGGAGAGGAAAGGAGAGGAGGGGAGAGAGGAAAAATTGGAGGAGGGGAGAGGAGAGGAGGGAAGGAGAGGAAAGGAAAGGAGAGTTATCGTATATGAAGTCTCATCAAGAGGCAACGTTACACAGCTTTGTCCCAAATGACACCCTACTCCCTATTCAGTGCACAATGTTTGACCAGGGCACTTAGCCCTATAGACCCTGGTCTAAAGTAGTGCCCTTAGTCCTATAGGCCCTGGTCTAAAGTAGTGCCCTTAGCCCTATAGACCCTGGTCTAAAGTAGTGCCCATAGTCCTATAGGCCCTGGTCTAAAGTAGTGCCCTTAGCCCTATAGACCCTGGTCTAAAGTAGTGCCCTTAGCCCTATAGACCCTGGTCTAAAGTAGTGCCCATAGTCCTATAGGCCCTAGTCTAAAGTAGTGCCCTTAGCCCTATAGACCCTGGTCTAAAGTAGTGCCCATAGTCCTATAGGCCCTAGTCTAAAGTAGTGCCCTTAGTCCTATAGGCCCTGGTCTAAAGTAGTGCCCTCAGTCCTATAGGCCCTGGTCTAAAGTAGTGACCTTAGTCCTATAGGCCCTGGTCTAAAGTAGTGCCCTCAGTCCTATAGGCCCTGGTCTAAAGTAGTGACCTCAGTCCTATAGGCCCTAGTCTAAAGTAGTGCCCTTAGTCCTATAGGCCCTGGTCTAAAGTAGTGACCTCAGTCCTATAGGCCCTGGTCTAAAGTAGTGACCTCAGTCCTATAGGCCCTGGTCTAAAGTAGTGCCCTTAGTCCTATAGGCCCTGGTCTAAAGTAGTGCCCTATATATGGAATAGGGTGCCATTTGAGGCAATAAATCCCTACCAGAAAACCAGTTGTTTTGGTGGCCTAGTGATGGAAGTTAGATCCCGCTGCCTGTTCAATGGTGCTTCTAAACCATCTCCAGAGAAGGTTTCCTGTTGGCATTTAAAAAGCCCTTGTGTACCTTTATAGATGAACAGACATGCCGTAGCCTGACACCGCCTGGTATAGAGGTCCTGGATGTCAGGAAGCTTGACTCAAGTGATGTACTGGGCCGTTCGCACTACCCTCTGTAGTGCCTTGCGGTCGGAGGCCGAGCAGTTGCCATACCAGGCAGTGATACAAACAGTCAGGATGCTCTCGATGGTGCAGGTGTAGAACCTTTTGAGGATCTGAGGACCCATGCCAAATCTTTTCAGTCTCTTGAGGGGGAATAGGTTTTGTCGTGCCCTCTTCACAACTGTCTTGGTGTGCTTGGACTATGTTAGTTTGCTGGTGATGTGGACGCCTACCACTGTTTTGCCATCGGCAAACTTGATGATGGTGTTGGAGTCGTACCTGGCCGTGCAGTCATGAGTGAACAGGGAGTACATTAGGGGACTGAGCACACACCCCTGAGGGGCCCCTGTGTTGAGAATCAGCATAGCAGATGTGTTGTTACCTACCCTTACCACCTGGGGGTGGCCCGTCAGGAAGTCCAGGATCCAGTTGCAGAGGGAGGTGTTTAGTCCCAGGGTCCTTAGCTAATTGATGAGCTTTGGGGGCACTATGGTGTTGAACGCTGAGCTGTAGTCAATGAATAGCATTTTCATTGGTGTTCCTTTTGTCCAGGTGGGAAAGGGCAGTGTGGAGTGCAATAGAGATTTGTGGATCTGTTAGGGCGGGTATGCAAAGTGGAGTGGGTCTAGGGTTTCTGGGATAATGGTGTTGATGTGAGCCGTGACCAGCCTTTTAAAGCACTCCATGGCTACAGATGTGAGTGCTACGGGTCTGTAGTCATTTAGGCAGGTTACCTTAGTGTTCTTGGGCACAGGGACTATGGTGGTCTGCTTAAAACATGTTGGTATTACAGACTCGGACAGGGAGAGGTTGAAAATGTCAGTGAAGACACCTACCAGTTGGTCAGCACATGCTCGCAGTACACGTC
This sequence comes from Oncorhynchus tshawytscha, assembly GCF_018296145.1. Lineage (NCBI taxonomy): Eukaryota > Metazoa > Chordata > Actinopteri > Salmoniformes > Salmonidae > Oncorhynchus > Oncorhynchus tshawytscha. The sequence goes on from NW_024609153.1 coordinate 64,092, forward strand.
CTGGTAATCCGTCTGGCCCTGCGTCCTTGTGAATGTTGACCTGTTTAAAGGTCTTACTCACATCGGCTGAGGAGAACGTGATCACACAGTCTTCCAGAACAGCTGGTGCTCTCATGCATATTTCAGTGTTATTTGCCTCAAAGCGAGCATAGAAGTAGTTTAGCTCATCTGGTAGGCTCGTGTCACTGGGCAGCTCTCAGCTGTGCTTCCCTTTTGTAGTCTGTAATAGTTTGCAAGCCCTGCCACATCCGACGAGCATCAGAACAGATGTAGTACGACTCGATCTTAGTCCTGTATTGACGCTTTGACTGTTTGATGGTTTGTCGGAGGGCTTTGCGGGATATATTATAAGCTTCCGGGTTAGTCCTGCTTCTTGAAAGCGCCAGCTTTCGCCTTTAACTCAGTGCGGATGTTGCCTGTAATCCATAGCTTCTGGTTGGGGTATGTACATACGGTCACTGTGGGGACGACGTCATCGATGCACTTATTGATGAAGCCAATGACTGATGTGGTGTACTCCTCAATGCCATCATTTTTGCTTGTAAGCAGGAATCAGAAGTATAGAATTATGGTCAGGTTTGCCAAATGGAGGGCGAGGGAGAGCTTTGTATGCGTCTCCTCATACCCTCGTAAAACTGACTATCCTACCGATCCTTGACTTCGACGATGTCATTTACAAAATAGCCTCCAACACCCTACTCAGCAAACTGGATGTAGTCTATCACAGTGCCATCCGTTTGGTCACCAAAGCCCCACTGGTCATCCCCAAAGTCAACACCTCCTTTGGTGCCTTTCCTTCCAGTTCTCTGCTGCCAATGACTGCAAGGAATTTCAAAAACCACTGAAGCTGGAGACGTATATCTCCCTCTATAACTTTAAGCATCAGCTGTCAGAGCAGCTTACCGATCACTGTACCTGTACACAGCCAACCTGTAAACAGCACACCCAACTACCTCATCCCCATATTGTTATTTATCTACTTGCTCTTTTGCCCCCAGTATCTCTACTTGCACATCATCATCTGCACATCTATCACTCCAGTGTTCATTTGCTAAATTGTTATTATTTTGCCTCCTCGTTTATGTCACACTGCTATGCTTTATCTTGACCAGGTCGTAGTTGTAAATGAGAACTTGTTCCCAACTGGCCTACCTAGTTAAATAAAGTTGTTCTCAACTGGCCTACCTGGTTAAATAAAGGTGTTCTCAACTGGCCTACCTGGTTAAATAAAGGTGTTCTCAACTGGCCTACCTGGTTAAATAAAGGTGTTCTCAACTGGCCTACCTGGTTAAATAAAGGTGTTCTCAACTGGCCTACCTGGTTAAATAAAGGTGTTCTCAACTGGCCTACCTGGTTAAATAAAGGTGTTCTCAACTGGCCTACCTGGTTAAATAAAGGTGTTCTCAACTGGCCTACCTGGTTAAATAAAGGTGTTCTCAACTGGCCTACCTGGTTAAATAAAGGTGTTCTCAACTGGCCTACCTGGTTAAATAAAGGTGTTCTCAACTGGCCTACCTGGTTAAATAAAGGTGTTCTCAACTGGCCTACCTGGTTAAATAAAGGTGTTCTCAACTGGCCTACCTGGTTAAATAAAGGTGTTCTCAACTGGCCTACCTGGTTAAATAAAGGTGTTCTCAACTGGCCTACCTGGTTAAATAAAGGTGTTCTCAACTGGCCTACCTGGTTAAATAAAGGTGTTCTCAACTGGCCTACCTGGTTAAATAAAGGTGTTCTCAACTGGCCTACCTGGTTAAATAAAGGTGTTCTCAACTGGCCTACCTGGTTAAATAAAGGTGTTCCCAACTGGCCTACCTGGTTAAATAAAGGTGTTCCCAACTGGCCTACCTGGTTAAATAAAGGTGTTCTCAACTGGCCTACCTGGTTGAATAAAGGTGTTCTCAACTGGCCTACCTGGTTAAATAAAGGTGTTCCCAACTGGCCTACCTGGTTAAATAAAGGTGTTCCCAACTGGCCTACCTGGTTAAATAAAGGTGTTCTCAACTGGCCTACCTGGTTAAATAAAGGTGAAATAAAAAAAATAAAAAAAGAGAAGAGAGCAGAACAGAACGAAACAGAGCAGAGAAGAACAGAACCAAACAGAGCAGAACAGAACCAAACAGAACAGAGAAGAACAGAACCAAACAGAGCATAACAGAACCAAACAGAGCAGAACAGAACCAAACAGAGCAGAACAGAACCAAACAGAGCAGAACAGAACCAAACAGAGAAGAACAGAACCAAACAGAGCAGAACAGAACCAAACAGAGCAGAGAAGAACAGAACCAAACAGAGCAGAACAGAACCAAACAGAACAGAGCAGAACAGAACCAAACAGAGCAGAACAGAACGAAACAGAGCAGAGAAGAACAGAACCAAACAGAGCAGAACAGAACCAAACAGAACAGAGAAGAACAGAACCAAACAGAGCATAACAGAACCAAACAGAGCAGAACAGAACCAAACAGAGCAGAACAGAAAGGTGAAGAGGAGATTGATCCCTGATCTGTTTCACCAGTCTTGTGCTTATCTCCCCCCCACCAGGTGTCTCCTATTTCCCTCCATTATCCCCAGTGTATTTATACCTGCATTTTCTGGTTGTCTGTTGCCAGTTCGTCTTGTTTTGTCTTACCAGCGTGTTTCCTGTTTCTCCTGTTCAAGTTCTAGCTTTCTAGTCTTCCCAGTTCCAACCTTTCTGCCTGTCCTGACCCTGAGCCTGCCTGTCCTGGCCCTGAGCCTGCCTGTCCTGGCCCTGAGCCTGCCTGTCCTGGCCCTGAGCCTGCCTGTCCTGACCCTGAGCCTGCCTGTCCTGGCCCTGAGCCTGCCTGTCCTGGCCCTGAGCCTGCCTGTCCTGGCCCTGAGCCTGCCTGTCCTGGCCCTGAGCCTGCCTGTCCTGGCCCTGAGCCTGCCTGTCCTGGCCCTGAGCCTGCCTGTCCTGACCCTGAGCCTGCCTGTCCTGACCCTGAGCCTGCCTGTCCTGGCCCTGAGCCTGCCTGTCCTGACCCTGAGCCTGCCTGTCCTGGCCCTGAGCCTGCCTGTCCTGACCCTGAGCCTGCCTGTCCTGGCCCTGAGCCTGCCTGTCCTGACCCTGAGCCTGCCTGTCCTGGCCCTGAGCCTGCCTGTCCTGACCCTGAGCCTGCCTGTTCTGGCCCTGAGCCTGCCTGTCCTGGCCCTGAGCCTGCCTGTCCTGCCCTGAGCCTGCCTGTCCTGGCCCTGAGCCTGCCTGTCCTGGCCCTGAGCCTGCCTGTGCCTGGCCCTGAGCCTGCCTGTCCTGGCCCTGAGCCTGCCTGTCCTGGCCCTGAGCCTGCCTGTCCTGGCCCTGAGCCTGCCTGTCCTGGCCCTGAGCCTGCCTGTCCTGGCCCTGAGCCTGCCTGTCCTGGCCCTGAGCCTGCCTGTCCTGGCCCTGAGCCTGCCTGTCCTGACCCTGAGCCTGCCTGTCCTGGCCCTGAGCCTGCCTGTCCTGGCCCTGAGCCTGCCTGTCCTGGCCCTGAGCCCTGAGCCTGCCTGTCCTGACCCTGAGCCTGCCTGTCCTGACCCTGAGCCTTCCTGCCGTTCCTGTCCCTGAGCCTGCCTGTCCTGACCCTGAGCCTGCCTGCCTTTCTGTCCCTGAGCCTGCCTGTCCTGGCCCTGAGCCTGCCTGTCCTGACCCTGAGCCTGCCTGTCCTGGCCCTGAGCCTGCCTGTCCTGACCCTGAGCCTGCCTGTCCTGGCCCTGAGCCTGCCTGTCCTGTCCCTGAGCCTGCCTGTCCTGGCCCTGAGCCTGCCTGTCCTGGCCCTGAGCCTGCCTGTCCTGGCCCTGAGCCTGCCTGCCGTTCTGGCCCTGAGCCTGCCTGCCTGAGTTCTGGCCCTGAGCCTGCCTGCCGTTCTGGCCCTGAGCCTGCCTGCCGTTCTGTCCCTGAGCCTGCCTGCCGTTCTGACCCTGAGCCTGCCTGCCGTTCTGGCCCTGAGCCTGCCTGCCGTTCTGGCCCTGAGCCTGCCTGCCGTTCTGGCCCTGAGCCTGCCTGCCTGCCTTTCTGTCCCTGATTGACTCTGTCTTGGACTTACGAACCTCTGCCTGCCCTCGACCTCTCCTTTAAACTGTCCCTATGTTATAATAAATATTCTGAGACCCGAACCATCCGACTCCTGTATCTGCATCTAGGTCAAATGCTGAGTCGTGACAGAGATGTTCTCAGCTTAAAGTGTATCTTGATTCTGTAGTCCAGGACAAAGGAGGAGAAGGTTCTTACCTTGAAGTGTATCTTCACTCTGTAGTCCACTCCTTCCTTCATGGTGAAACTCTTCTTCTTCAGAGCCTCCGGGTCACCTGCAGGTCAACACCATGACAACGTGAGGTCAACAGATGAGGTTATCACTTCAATATTCAAACACAACAGCCAAACTGCTGATGATATCCATACGTTCTCTGTGTCTGGTCTCTGACTGTTCTCTGTGTCTGGTCTCTGACTGTCTCTGTGTCTCTGACTGTTCTCTGTGTCTCTGACTGTTCTCTGACTGTTCTCAGTGTCTGGTCTCTGACTGTTCTCTGTGTCTGACTGTTCTCTGTGTCTGGTCTCTGATCTGTTCTCTGACTGTCTGGTCTCTGACTGTCTCTGTTCTGTGTCTGGTCTCTGACTGTTCTCTGTGTCTCTGACTGTTCTCTGTGTTTGGTCTCTGACTGTTCTCTGTGTCTGGTCTCTGACTGTTCTCTGTCTGTCTCTGACTGTTCTCTGTTCTCTGTGTCTGGTCTCTGACTGTTCTCTGTGTCTGGTCTCTGACTGTTCTCTGTGTCTGACTGTTCTCTGTGTCTGGTCTCTGACTGTTCTCTGTGTCTGACTGTTCTCTGTGTCTGGTCTCTGACTGTTCTCTGTGTCTCTGACTGTTCTCTGTGTCTGGTCTCTGACTGTTCTCTGTGTCTGACTGTTCTCTGTGTCTGGTCTCTGACTGTTCTCTGTGTCTGGTCTCTGACTGTTCTCTGTGTCTGGTCTCTGACTGTTCTCTGTGTCTGGTCTCTGACTGTTCTCTGTGTCTGACTGTTCTCTGTGTCTGGTCTCTGACTGTTCTCTGTGTCTCTGACTGTTCTCTGTGTCTGGTCTCTGACTGTTCTCTGTGTCTGGTCTCTGACTGTTCTCTGTGTCTGGTCTCTGACTGTTCTCTGTGTCTGGTCTCTGACTGTTCTCTGTGTCTGGTCTCTGACTGTTCTCTGTGTCTGGTCTCTGACTGTTCTCTGTGTCTGGTCTCTGACTGTTCTCTGTGTCTCTGACTGTTCTCTGTGTCTGGTCTCTGACTGTTCTCTGTGTCTCTGACTGTTATCTGTGTCTGGTCTCCGACTGTTCTCTGTGTCTCTGACTGTGTCTGGTCTCTGACTGTTCTCTGTGTCTCTGACTGTGTCTGGTCTCTGACTGTCTGGTCTCTGACTGTTCTCTGTGTCTGGTCTCTGACTGTTCCCTCTGTCTGGTCTCTGACTGTTCTCTGTGTCTCTGACTGTTCTCTGTGTCTCTGACTGTTCTCTGTGTCTCTGACTGTTCTCTGTGTCTGTGTCTCTCTGACTGTTCTCTGTGTCTGGTCTCTGACTGTTCTCTGTGTCTCTGACTGTTCTCTGTGTCTCTGACTGTTCTGACTGTCTGGTCTCTGACTGTTCTCTGTCTGTCTCTGACTGTTCTCTGTGTCTGGTCTCTGACTGTTCTCTGTGTCTGACTGTCTCTGACTGTTCCCTGTGTCTGGTCTCTGACTGTTCTCTGTGTCTGGTCTCTGACTGTTCTCTGTGTCTGGTCTCTGACTGTTCTCTGTGTCTCTGACTGTGTCTCTGACTGTTCTCTGTCTGGTCTCTGACTGTTCTCTGTTCTCTCTGACTGTGTCTGGTCTCTGACTGTTCTCTGTGTCTGGTCTCTGACTGACTGTTCTCTGTCTGTCTCTGACTGTTCTCTGTGTTCTCTGGTCTCTGACTGTTCTCTGTGTCTCTGACTGTTCTCTGTGTCTCTGACTGTTCTCTGTGTCTGGTCTCTGACTGTTCTCTGTGTCTGGTCTCTGTGTCTGGTCTCTGACTGTTCTCTGTGTCTGGTCTCTGACTGTTCTCTGTGTCTGGTCTCTGACTGTTCTCTGTGTCTGGTCTCTGACTGTTCTCTGTGTCTGACTGTTCTCTGACTGTTCTCTGTGTCTGGTCTCTGACTGTTCTCTGTCTGGTCTCTGACTGTTCTCTGTGTCTGGTCTCTGACTGTTCTCTGTGTCTCTGTGTCTGGTCTCTGACTGTTCTCTGTCTCTGACTGTGTCTGGTCTCTGACTGTTCTCTGACTGTTATCTGTGTCTGGTCTCTGTGTCTCTACTCTGGTCCTGACTGTTATCTGTGCTCTACTTTGAGACCTGTCTGTCTCTGACTGGTCTGGTCTCTGACTGTTCTCTGTGTCTGGTCTCTGACTGTTATCTGTGTCTCTGACTTTAGACCTGACTGTTCTCTGTGTCTCTGGTTCTCCCTGATGGCTGGTCTCTATGTCTGGGGTTTATAGATTAACTACTTAAGTCCCAAATGGCACCCTATTCCCTACATAGTGCACTACTTTAGACCAGGGCCCTATGGCACCCTATTCCCTACATAGTGCACTACATTTGACCAGAACCCACTCTAGAACCCTCTGATCACAGATAATGGGTGTTTAATACATTTAAACTCTACACTAAAAGCCTTATCATGGAGGGATACACTTTACCCTGCTGGAAAAGCCTTATCATGGAGGGATACACTTTACCCTGCTGGAAAAGCCTTATCATGGAGGGATACAAGGGAGGAGGGGGATGAAGAGGAGGAGGAGGAGGACAGGGGAAGGAGGATGAAGAGGAGGAGGAGGACAGGGGAAGGGGGAAGAAGAGGAGAGATAAAAGGAGAGAGATGTAGAGAACAGAGGGAAGGAGGAAGCAGTAGAGATAAAAGGGGAGAGATGTAGAGAACAGAGGGAAGGAGGAGGCAGTAGAGATAAAAGGAGAGAGATGTAGAGAACAGAGGGAAGGAGAGGATAGATACATGGAGAGAGATGTAGAGAACAGAGGGAAGAGAACAGAGGATAAAAAGAAGGAGGCAGTAGAGATAAAAGGGGAGAGATGTAGAGAACAGAGGGAAGGAGAGGATAGATAATGGAGAGAGATGTAGAGAACAGAGGAAGATAGAAGCAGTAGAGATGGAGAGAGATGTAGAGAACAGAGGGAAGGAGAGATAAAAGGAGAGAGAACAGATACAGCCCTGGAGAGAGATGTAGAGAACAGGTATTACCAGGAAGGAGAAAGGATCAGATACATGGAGAGAGATGTAGAGAACAGAGGGAAGGAGAGGATAGATACATGGAGAGAGATGTAGAGAACAGAGGGAAGGAGGAGGCAGTAGAGATAAAAGGGGAGAGATGTATAGAGATAAACAGAGGGAAGGAGGAAGCAGTAGAGATAAAAGGGGAGAACAGAGGGAAGAAGGAGGCAGTAGAGATAAAAGGGGAGAGATGTAGAGAACAGATAGGGAAGGAAAAGGATAGATACATGGAGAGAGATGGAGAGAGAACAGAGGGAAGGAGAGGATAGATACATAAAGGAGAGAGATGTAGAGAACAGAGGAACAGAGGAAGCAGTAGAGATAAAAGGAAAGGACAGCACTGATGTGTTGTGAGGAGGTGGTAGCTCCACCCCCTCTCTCTACTAGTAAAGATGGAGGACACACACACACAGCCCTGCCCTCTCCCTCCTACTAGACCTACACAGCCCTCCCTCCCCTCCTAGACCTACAGTAACTCCTGGTATTACCAGTTAACATCAAAGTCACATCAGACAACTATTACACTCTCTCCCTTCCAACCCTCTCTGAAGACAGGATCAGACATTGGTTCCCTGGAGAGTGTTTCTCCCTCTCGCTCAGCCTCCTTCTCTCCCTCCTTCCCTAGTAAAGATCTCTCCCTCCCTCCCTCTTTGAAGGAGGAGCCCTCTCCTACTAGTAAAGATCATGGTTTCCCTCTCTCCCAGACAGAGAACCAGCACATCACACACGGGTATAGTCAGGCATCTCTTTTCCCTCTCTGTCTCTCTCTCTCTCTCTCACCCTGTTTCTCTCAACCTCCCTCCCTCTCTCTCACCATCTCTCTCTCTCTCTCTCTCTCTCACCCTTTATATCAGGCATCTCTCTCTGTCTCTCTCTCTCTCTCACCCTCACCCTCAACCCCTCTCCATCCCTACTCTGTCTCTCTCTCTCCTCTCACCCTCTCTTCCCTCTCTCACCCTCTCTGTCTCTCTCACCCTCCCTCTCCATCCCTACCCCTTAGTTTCCCTCTCTCTCATTTCCATCAGAAAATCCTTTGACACTATATAGAATAGGTTGTAGAGAGAATGGAGGAGGGAACAGGGAGGTAGCTCCACCCCCTCTCTCTACTAGTAAAGATGAAGGAGGAGCATGGTGGTAGCTCCACCCCCCTCTGTCTACTAGTAAAGATGAAGGAGGAGCATGATGGTAGCTCCACCCCCTCTCTCTACTAGTAAAGATGAAGGAGGAGCATGGTGGTAGCTCCACCCTAGTAAAGATGAAGGAGGAGAATGGTGGTAGCTCCACCCCCTACTCTCTACTAGTAAAGATGAAGGAGGAGCATGGTGGTAGCTCCACCCCCTCTCTCTACTAGTAAAGATGAAGGAGGAGAATGGTGGAGCATAAAGATGAAGGAGGAGCATGGTGGTAGCTCCACCCCCTCTCTCTACAAGTAAAGATGAAGGAGGAGCATGGTGGTAGCTCCACCCCCTCTGTCTACTAGTAAAGATGAAGGAGGCATGGTGGTAGCTCCACCCCCTCTCTCTACTAGTAAAGATGAAGGAGGAGCATGGTGGTAGCTCCACCCCCCTCTCTCTACTAGTAAAGATGAAGGAGGAGCATGGTGGTAGCTCCACCCCCTCTCTCTACTAGTAAAGATGAAGGAGGAGAATGGTGGTAGCTCCACCCCCTCTCTCTACTAGTAATGAGGAGCATGGTGGTAACTCCACCCCCTCTCTCTACTAGTAAAGATGAAGGAGGAGCATGGTGGTAGCTCCACCCCCTCTCTCTACTAGTAAAGATGAAGGAGGAGCATGGTGGTAGCTCCACCCCCTCTCTCTACTAGTAACTAGTAAAGATGAAGGAGGAGCATGGTGGTAGCTCCACCCCCCCTCTCTCTACTAGTAAAGATAGGAGCAAGCTCCACCCCTCTCTCTACTGTAAAGATGAAGGAGGCATGGTGGTAGCTCCACCCCCTCTCTCTACTAAAGTAATGAGGAGCATGGTGGTAGCTCCACCCCCTCTCTCTACTAGTAAAAGCATGGTGGTGAAGGAGGAGCATGGTGGTAGCTCCACCCCCCTCTCTACTAGTAGATGAAGGAGCATGGTGGTAGCTCCACCCCCCTCTCTCTACTTGTAATGAGGAGCATGGTGGTAGCTCCACCCCTCTCTCTACTAGTAAAGATGAAGGAGGAGCATGGTGGTAGCTCCACCCCCTCTCTCTACTAGTAAAGATGAAGGAGGAGCATGGTGGTAGCTCCACCCCCTCTCTCTACTAGTAAAGATGAAGGAGCATGGTGGTAGCTCCACCCCCCTCTCTCTACTAGTAAAGATGAAGGAGGAGCATGGTGGTAGCTCCACCCCCTCTCTCTACTAGTAATGAGGAGCATGGTGGTAGCTCCACCCCCTCTCTCTACTAGTAATGAGGAGCATGGTGGTAGCTCCACCCCCTCTCTCTACTAGTAATGAGGAGCATGGTGGTAGCTCCACCCCCTCTCTCTACTAGTAATGAGGAGCATGGTGGTAGCTCCACCCCCCCTCTCTCTACTTGTAATGAGGAGCATGGTGGTAGCTCCACCCCCTCTCTCTACTTGTAAAGATGAAGGAGGAGCATGGTGGTAGCTCCGTCGTGTGGGCGAGCGGTTTGCTGATGTGAACATCCCTGTTTATTATCTATTGTCACACCCTGATCTGTTTCACCTGTCTTGTAATTGTGTCCACCCCCCTCCAGGTGTCGCCTATCTTCCCCATTATCCCCGGTGTATTTATACCTGTGTTCTCTGTTTGTCTGTTGCCATTTCGTCTTGTTTGACCCCTGAGCCTGCCGGCTGTCCTGTACCTTACCCTGAGCCTGCCTGCCGTCCTGTACCTTACCCTGAGCCTGCCTGCCATCCTGTACCTTACCCTGAGCCTGCCTGCCATCTTGTACCTTACCCTGAGCCTGCCTGCCGTCCTGTACCTTACCCTGAGCCTGCCGTCCTGTACCTTACCCTGAGCCTGCCGTCCTGTACCTGATCCTGAGCCTGCCTGCCGTCCTGTACCTGACCCTGAGCCTGCCGTCCTGTACCTTACCCTGAGCCTGCCTGCCGTCCTGTACCTGACCCTGAGCCTGCCTGCCATCCTGTACCTTACCCTGAGCCTGCCTGCCATCTTGTACCTTACCCTGAGCCTGCCTGCCGTCCTGTACCTTACCCTGAGCCTGCCGTCCTGTACCTTACCCTGAGCCTGCCGTCCTGTACCTGATCCTGAGCCTGTCTGCCGTCCTGTACCTGACCCTGAGCCTGCCGTCCTGTACCTTACCCTGAGCCTGCCTGCCGTCCTGTACCTGACCCTGAGCCTGCCTGCCGTCCTGTACCTTACCCTGAGCCTGCCGTCCTGTACCTGACCCTGAGCCTGCCTGCCGTCCTGTACCTTACCCTGAGCCTGCCGTCCTGTACCTTACCCTGAGCCTACCTGCCTGCCGTCCTGTACCTTACCCTGAGCCTGCCGTCCTGTACCTTACCCTGAGCCTGCCGTCCTGTACCTGATCCTGAGCCTGCCTGCTGTCCTGTACCTGACCCTGAGCCTGCCGTCCTGTACCTTACCCTGAGCCTGCCTGCCGTCCTGTACCTGACCCTGAGCCTGCCTGCCGTCCTGTACCTTACCCTGAGCCTGCCGTCCTGTACCTGACCCTGAGCCTGCCTGCCGTCCTGTACCTTACCCTGAGCCTGCCGTCCTGTACCTTACCCTGAGCCTGCCTGCCGTCCTGTACCTTACCCTGAGCCTGCCGTCCTGTACCTGACCCTGAGCCTGCCTGCCGTCCTGTACCTGACCCTGCCGTCCTGTACCTTACCCTGAGCCTGCCTGCCGTCCTGTACCTGACCCTGAGCCTGCCTGCCGTCCTGTACCTTACCCTGAGCCTGCCTGCCGTCCTGTACCTGACCCTGAGCCTGCCTGCCGTCCTGTACCTTACCCTGAGCCTGCCTGCCATCTTGTACCTTACCCTGAGCCTGCCGTCCTGTACCTGACCCTGAGCCTGCCGTCCTGTACCTTACCCTGAGCCTGCCGTCCTGTACCTTACCCTGAGCCTGTACCTTACCCTGAGCCTGCCGTCCTGTACCTGACCCTGAGCCTGCCTGCCGTCCTACCCTGAGCCTGCCGTCCTGTACCTTACCCTGAGCCTGCCTGCCGTCCTGTACCTGACCCTGAGCCTGCCGTCCTGTACCTTACCCTGAGCCTGCCTGCCGTCCTGTACCACCCTGAGCCTGCCCCTCCTGCCTGCCTGCCGTCCTGTACCTTACCCTGACCCTGAGCCTGCCTGCCCTGTACCTTACCCTGAGCCTGCCTGCCGTCCTGTACCTGACCCTGAGCCTGCCTGCCGTCCTGTACCTTACCCTGAGCCTGCCGTCCTGTACCTTACCCTGAGCCTGCCTGCCGTCCTGTACCTTACCCTGACCCTGTACCTTACCCTGAGCCTGCCGTCCTGTACCTTACCCTGAGCCTGCCTGCCGTCCTGTACCTTACCCTGAGCCTGCCGTCCTGTACCTGTAGCCTGACCCTGACCCCTGCCTGCCGTCCTGTACCTGACCCTGAGCCTGCCGTCCTGTACCTGACCCTGAGCCTGCCGTCCTGTACCTGACCCTGAGCCTGCCTGTACCTTACCTGGAGCCGTCCTACCCTACCCTGCCTGCCCCGTCCTGTACCTACCCTGAGCCTGCCGTCCTGCCGTCCTGTACCTGACCCTGAGCCTGCCTGTCCTGTACCTGACCCTGTCCTGTACCTACCCTGAGCCTGCCGTCCTGTACCTGACCCTGAGCCTGCCTGCCGTCCTGTACCTTACCCTGAGCCTGCCGTCCTGTACCTGACCCTGAGCCTGCCTGCCGTCCTGTACCCTGAGCCTGCCGTCCTGACCCTGAGCCTGCCGTCCTGTACCTGACCCTGAGCCTGCCGTCCTGTACCTACCCTGAGCCTGCCTGCCTGTACCTTACCCTGAGCCTGCCTGCCGTCCTGTACCTGTACCCTGACCCTGAGCCTGTACCCTGCCGTCCTGTACCTTACCCTGAGCCTGCCTGCCGTCCTGTACCTGACCCTGAGCCTGCCTGCCGTCCTGTACCTTACCCTGAGCCTGCCTGTCCCACCCTCCTGTACCTTACCCTGAGAGCCTACCCTGAGCCTCCTGTACCTGACCCTGAGCCTGTCCTGTACCTGACCCTGAGCCTGCCGTCCTGTACCTTACCCTGAGCCTGCCGTCCTGTACCTTACCCTGAGCCTGCCGTCCTGTACCTTACCCTGAGCCTGCCGTCCTGTACCTTACCCTGAGCCTGCCATCCTGTACCTTACCCTGAGCCTGCCTGCCGTCCTGTACCATGAACCTGAGCCTGCCGTCCTGTACCTTACCCTGAGCCTGCCATCCTGTACCCGACCCTGAGCCTGCCGTCCTGTACCTTACCCTGAGCCTGCCTACCTACCCTGAGCCTGTCCTGTGCCCTGAGCCTGCCGTCCTGTACCTTACCCTGAGCCTGCCTGCCGTCCTGTACCTGACCCTGAGCCTGCCTGCCGTCCTGTACCTGACCCTGAGCCTGCCGTCCTGTACCTTACCCTGAGCCTGCCTGCCGCCCTGTACCTGACCCTGCCATCCTGTACCTTACCCTGAGCTTGCCTTCCGTCCTGTAACTTTGCCCCTGTTGCTGTAATAAATATTGTTACTTCGACACGGTCTGCATCTGGGTCTTACCTTGATTCCTGATATATATAGTATTGTTATTTTATTGTGTTACTTTTAATTATATTAGTTTTGTTGTTGTATTTTTTTATTAATTATTTTACGAAATATTTTGTTACTTACTTAAAAAAAAAATCACGGTAAGGCTTACACCTGTTGTAATCGACACGTGACAAATAAAATTTGACTTGAAGCAAGCACACAATTCTTCAGGAAAGTTACGCTTTCTATTTTATGGTGTACTGTCATGTATGAGAGGCATCAAAGGCCTTTCAATCGATGCTTCAAGATGTCCACCATTGTTCCTGTACCCAAGAAAGCGAAGGTAACTGAACTAAATGACTATCGTACCCCCGCAGCACTCACTTCTGTCATCATGAAGTGCTTTGAGAGGTTAGTTAAGGATCACCTCCACCTTCCCTGACAACCTAGACACACTACAACTCACATACCGCCCCAACAGATC